>NC_056726.1:1273159752-1273212252 GCF_019279795.1 Protopterus annectens | reverse complement strand
CACAAAACCCGGACCGAAATCCAAAAGGCGGGGGCGTATCCATATTCATGAAGGACACCCACACCTCCAGGTTAGTGTTACAGCACGATGCTTCAGAGATCATCCACGTGCAACTAACAATGGGCAAAACTGCAGTTCAAATCACCCACCATGTCCCAGGTCCCCCATTCTGCATTTCTGGAAACACTGGGAAACATAAAGGTCCTACCAAACACCCTAATATTGGGTGATTTCAATTATCCAAACATTAACTGGGAGAACTACTCAAGTACTAACTCCCTTGCCCAACTTTTTCTAGAATTTATAAACTCAAACGCCCTGGTTCAACTGGTCAACACTCCCACTAGAGGTGACAACATATTGGACCTGGTCATCACCAACATGGGCGACCGGTGTTCCACACCAGAGGTCAACCCCTCACTGGTTAGATCTGACCATAAACAAATCACTTTGGATATCCATATTCTGCTCCCAACCCCGGACAAAAAAAAAAACACCATGAAAAACTTTTCAAAAGCAAACTTCACGTTACTTAAGACTGAGGTGGAAAGTTTCAAAGCCCCCATGCTGAAGAATAACACTGTCCAAGCTGCAACATCCTTTACTAATGCATTTTATGGGCAGCTACAAGAATGCATGGATCACGCCATCCCAAGCAAAACCGTGACTCACTCCTCCAAGAAAAGGAAACCAGTCTGGTGGACTCCTGCCATAAACAAGCTGTACAATAGAAGGAGGAAACTAGTACAGAAAAGAGTAAAATCCCAAGAAGGGAAGACATCCCTGATCAGTATCAGCAAGAAACTACGATCCCTCATAAAATCATCCAAGGTGGGCTTTGAAAGAAAAATTGCCAAGGACTCCAAAGATAACCACAAGGCATTCTTTAGCTATGTCAAGAATCTAAGTGGCAATGCTCAAATCTACTTGGAGTTAGTGCAGAATGGCACAAAATACACTGAACCGACTGATATCGCCAACATCCTGGCAGACAGATTCAGCGCAAACTTCACCCCCCTCTCACCCCCCAAAAGGGCCCATACCCATACCAGAAGAATGTAGAGTCCCTGAAATCACAGACACTCAGGTTAAAACAGCCCTCTCCAAAGCCAAAAACACAGCATCAATGGGAACGGACGGTGTCCCAGGCTGCGTCCTACACGAGCTCAAAGATGAACTAACCCCTCACCTAAACATACTGTTCAAACTCAGCCTCTCTGCAGGCTACATACCCATAGAGTGGCGAACAGCAATGGTTATTCCACTCCACAAAGGTGGAGCCACAACAGACCCCGGGAACTATCACCCTATAAGCATGACTAGCTTGGTCTGCAAGGCTATGGAGCACATCATCATGGAACTCATTAACAGAGACATTGGGCACCTCCAAACACTGTATCCTACCCAGTTTGGCTTTGTTAAGGGCAGATCATGCCTCCTAAACCTGGTGGACTTCTTTGAGACGGGTACCAAGGCTATAGACGAGGGAAAGGTGGTTCACACAGCCTACCTAGACCTCGCTAAGGCCTTCGACACCATTTCCCATTCTGGTATTATAGATAAGCTCACCAGCCTGAACATAACCCCCTATGTCACAAGATGGGTTGCCAACTGGCTCACGGACAGAACCCACATGGTGAGAGTTGTGGGAGCTAGGTCCGACTCTAAACCAGTTACAAGTGGCGTTCACCAGGGCTCAGTCCTAGGACCCCTCCTGTTCGGCATATACTTCTCAGAGGTACAGGCAAGCACAGGAGGACTATGGCTGACCAAGTTCACAGACGACTGCAAACTAGGGGCTATAATTGACTCTCCCGCTGACACAGACATCCTCCAAAAGGGTCTCACTGAGACGGATACCTGGTGTCAAAATCATGGCCTCAAGCTAAATGCCAAAAAGTGCATAGTCATCCCCTTTGGAAAAAACAAAGTACCAACAAACTACCACATAGGTGGTAGTCCCCTAAATACGGAAGATGTAATAAGGGATCTGGGGACCCAAGTAGATAGTAATCTCACCTTTGATAATCACATTGCCAAAGTGGTTAGAAAATCCTTCTATGTGGCCCACCTAATCACAAAAGGGTTCGCATCCAGATCAAAAGAGGTCATTGTGCCCCTCTACTCATCACTCATCAGACCCATCATAGAGTGCAACGCCCCATTTGGAATGTACCTTCAAGACACCTGAAACAGCTGGAAAGACCACAGAAGTACCTCACCAAGAGGATCACTGGCCTCAAACAGATGCCCTATACAGCTCGACTGAAGAAACTCCAGTTGTACTTGGTTGCATACCGCCTACTCAGAGGTGATCTCTGCCTGACATACAAGGCCATGTCCAACCCAGAATTGATGGACATGCTCCACCTAAAGAAAACATTATCCCCTTGAGCCACATGCTCTAGGGATCTAAACCTCACCACAACAATAAATAGGACGTGCTGGAGGGATAGATTCCTGTCCCAGAGACTTCCCATGCTTTGGAACAAGAACCCAATCTACATTAGGCAGAGCTCCTCGCTAACACTCTTCAAAAGAAACCTTGACGAGTAGATGAGAAACAGAAAGTTTACCTCAGGGATCACTTCAGTGGCTCTGCTGGACAGAGGCACAGGGAACTAATCTAAGGGGGTGGCGAAAGGCAACACATTCTGGCTAGGCTTATAAATGCCTTTGGGCAGATAGCCTACTACAAACCCATGAACCTATGGATGTGGCAGAGTTAAAGATGTTAAGATTTGCACTGGGTGTGACAAGGGTGGACAGGATTAGGAATAAGTATATTAGAGGGTCAGCCCAGGTTGGAAGGTTTGGAGACAAAGCCAGAGAGGCAAGATTACATTGGTTTGGACATGTGCTGAGGAGGGATGCTGAGTATATTGGGAAAAAGATGCTAAGGATGAAGCTATCAGGTAACAGGAAAAGAGGAAGGCCTAAGATAAGGTTTATGGTTGTGGTGAGAGACGACATGCAGGTGGTTGGTGTGACAGATCAAGATGCAGAGGACAGGAAGAAATGGAAACAGATGATCCGCTGTGGTGACCCCTAACGGGTACAGCCGAAAGAAGATGATGAACATAAGTGCAAGAAAAGACTAGCTGATCTTGCAGTCACAGAAATAACATTAATGCATATGACAGCAGGCAATCCAACACTATGTCATCTTATTTACAAAGTTTCAACATTATTTATAATATAGTTATAGTACTACCACACAAAGCTATCAGTTATGGACTCTAGGCCTAACATCAGTAAACCTCCTTGACTGGTCCTGTGGTTAACTTTATATTCTCCATTAGTCATAAGTTGCTATCTTTTTCCAAAAGTTCCCCTACTTGTCAAGTAGATGTGCTCCCTTGAAAATGTATGCTATGATGTTGTGTGCCAAATGCATAAACAAATTCATTCACTGTGCGCACCACTTTTTTGCCTCTTGCAGGATTTGAATCTTAATCATTGCTAATCTATTTATAATGTTTCTTTGCATGACTTTTGGATTTAGTTTTGCTGCTGAAAGTTATAATGGAAGGAGATCCTTTGTAGGATTGTGAAATGGTCCAGCTTAATACCTGAAATGTGGGTCAGAGCATGAGATGTTATCAGCTGGTGACTGGTCCCTCTAAAGGTATGTCTACAGTGTCTGGGGACTTCCTAGTCTCTCAAGGGGTGGGATCCACCCTAATTTGTAGGTACCAGTATATGTTCTTCTCTTCCATTTCTGCAGAAGACATGAAGTGAACCTTGGCACCCTTGGGAGTTTAATCCAGAGGTATTTCCTTCTCTCGACCTGATCAGCTCAGTTCTTATTCCACATATCCATATTAGTAGGTGTGGCCCTCTGAGTCATCGGATCTTTTGGGCTGAAGCTTCTTCTACTAGAACCACCATCCCTCAGTCCAGCTGGACTAGTTGACTCTGGTGGAGGAGACCTTGCATGGTGTGACTTCACATTGTCCATAATATAGGTAAAAGAGATCCGGTATTTATTTGATTCTTTATTTTTATTTATTTGTTTTATTTTTGTTTACTGGGATAGTCCAACTGGGTGGATAACCCATTTTCAGCAGAGGCTGGTGGGAGGGGTCCAAGTTGCATTCAAACCACAGTATGTACAAAATACAGACATCTGAAATCACAATAATAGTAAAATATAGAAAATGTAGGGGATTACAATTATAGGTTAAATACTAACATAAGTTGTGCATTCAAAGAAAAATTCACACACAGTACATAGTATAAGAGCAATACAAATACAGGGAGATTTGTCAATCTCTTGGTGAGAGAGCTGTGGGAGTAGGACTTCACCTAAAGGGACCTTGTTATGATGCTACCACCAGGTCCACAGACCTCTCCCCATTGTGTCCTGTGTTTGATTCATATGTCTGCATGGCCATGTATGTCATTCCTGTAATTACGATAAATTGAGTGTAGGTGAGAAATAGGTACTGAACAAGAGGGTATAAGAATCCTTCCTGTGCTGTTTCTTTTTGATGGTGTTTTCCAGTATTGATACCTCTGTCTTTTTTGGAATGAATGAAGCTTCCTACTCCCTGTCCAACTGCTGCTCCTCTTGAGATGACACTTCCCTTTAAGAGGCCATGTTGTGATTCTTGGCTGTTCTAGGCCTTGTCCTGTATAATTCACATTGCTTAGTGCCTATAACATCACTCCCCTGGAGTCAGTCTCTGTACAGAATATAATGAAAGTCTTAAAGTACCCTCTTGAAGTACCCTCATGCAACTGAGACAGCCCCCAAGAGGGTTGCTGCTTGATATTCTTCCACACAGTACTGAAGTGAGATCATGTCTAGCTTCTTAAAGGCTGACTTCCACATGGTCTTAGTAGACTTGCATGAAGCCCCTGAGACCATATTTTCCTCTCTCCCAGCTGGAAAATCAGGCGGCACAAAATGGGGAAAGTTTTAGCAGAAAGGTATACTCCACTCCCATGTTGGAGCTCAGAACCATCATGTTTGTGTCTCACCTATTTAGGTTGTAGTCTCTCCTTTTGAATTCCTTGAAAACAATGAGGCCCTGCTGAGTCTTGAGACAAAAGAGAATATCATCCTCATTCTAAAGAATACTACGCTTGTGCTACCCACACATTAGATCCTGCCTCTGTCTACAGTACATGCCTTGTATGGGTGGATGGGGGAGAGAACATGGCTGTGAGCTTGAGGATCATGGCATACCTAAGGATGCACTCAGTGGTAGGTGATCTGTGTTGTTTTATTGATGATGAGCTCATTGACAAGAGAAGTCTATTCAGGCAAGGGTTACAGTCCCTTCTCAGCAATTTACCAGGTAGGAGTCTAGTCCCTTCTAATCTGGTGAATCCATTTCACCCTCATCTGGGTCCCTGCGCAGGAGAAGGAGCAGACAACATAGATTCTTTAAACCCACTACCAGGAGACAAATGACTTCCCTATTTCCTGATCTGGTAGGCCTTTCTTAGCAAAAATTCGTCCTTTGTTTTTCTCGGTCCTTGAAACAGCCTTTTGGGCTTTAGGATGGATAGAGCAGCTTCCTGGTTTATAGGTTCATAGGTAGGTACTAGGCTATTGGCCCTAGGGCTTATATAAGCCTAGCCAAATGGTAGCCTGGCTTTTGCTACCTAAGAAAATTATTTTCCTGTGCCCCTGTCAAGCAGAGCCACAGAAGTGATCCCCGGGATGAATTTCCGATCTCCCATCCAATCATCAAGATTTTTCTTGAAGAGTGCTAATGAGGAGCTTTGTTTGATATAGATAGGTAGTCTCTGGGACAGGAATCTATCCCTCCAGCATGTTCTGTTTATTGTGGTGACAAGGTTTAGGTCCCTAGAGCATGTAGCTCAGAGGGATTGGGATTTCTTTACGTGGAGCATGTCTAACAGCTCTGGGTTTGACAAAGCTTTATATGTTAGGCAGAGATCACCTCTAAGTAGGTGGTATGTGACAGTGTGGGCTGAGGGATGTGGATCTGATAGATGTGAGGCTCCTCTTTTGTTGTTTTTTCCTGTTTTCTCTTCTCTGTGGAGTTTCACAGCAATGCTGAAGGACCACCTCAGACTTTTATTGACCAATAGTCGACAGAGGCTGATCTTCCTTTTTCTGGGATGGCCCCTTCTTTCAGTACTGGAATAGGTTTGCTATCTGGTTCTCCTTGAGTGCCCTCATCATCTTGGGGAGGTGGAGGGGGGGGGTCTTCTATGAAGCTGGTCTCCTATCATCTTCCTCTTCCTCCTTTGGGGGTTGTTAGTTGTGGCCTATCTGTGTTTTGCTGGGTGATTCCTTTTTGGTTTAGGTGATCTTTTAGGTTCCCTAGGTCCAAGACCATTCCAGGAGCTGGTCACTGGTCTGTGAATTGCTGTGATAGGTGGGAATTCTCTTGTTCATTGAGATACTGGCATTGTGTTGGGCTCTATATTACGTTATCGAATACTTACAACATCGAACATTATATGGTTGACACCATATGTTTGCAGTTGTAAATATTCAAAAATTAAAGTGGAAATCTCCGTAGAGAAGATTTCCATTTACTGCACTATAGTGTGATCTCATACCTGGTATATATAAAGAGAGGGGGTGTAGAAGATGCACGGGAGCTTGCCCCCCTGCTTAAAATGTTCAGGTAAGTTTTTCCTTTTTTTTAATATTTTTGTTTTATTTTCAAATATTTGCAACTTTGAACATATGGTGTTGACCATATAATGTTCGCTGTTGTACGTATTCAATAGCATAATATAGACCCTTGTGTTGCACCTCCTTGGATTCCTGGGGTAGAAATTTTTCCCAAAGGAGTTCCTTTGCTTCCTGACAATAAACTTGTGAGATAGGCTTATCAGGCTGTAGAATCACTTTGGGTCCCTACCCAGAAGTCAATTTTCCAAATATAAATCTATTCTTCTCTTGCTGATTGCACATTTTCCTTTGGGAGATTAACTCTGCACACTTATAGTGGTTTAGATTGGGTGTTAATCTACACCTGATTGATCTGGGGCTGCTTATGGCTGTGTTACTTTCCCTCTAAGTACCCAGTTATCCTCTTTGTAGGACTGGCTGCTCTTCTTGTGAGTTTAGGGCTTGTCATCTCTACAGTCAGAACCTTCACAGTTTGGAACATGTTTCAGACACAGGTTCTGCTAACCAGATGGAAGTGGACCCCCATAGAATGCATGCAGACCTCAATCATTTTGGATTTACTATATGTGCTAGCTATTTCCCGAACACATACATAAATGCATGGAACTAACCATACCCAACAGAACCAAAACACTCTCCTCCACAAAAAGGAAGCCAATCTGGTGGTCCTCTGCCATTAATAAACTCTACAACAGAAGGAAGAAACTGCTGCAGAAAAAGGTGAAGTCCTAAGACTGGAAAAACTCCCTTAGGCTCAACAAAAAGTTAAGATCCCTCATCAAAACCTCTAAAACCAGCTATGAAGGCAGAATTGCAGCAGGCACTAAAAACAACCACAAAGCCTTATATAGTTATATCAAGAATCTCCATGGCAATACCCAGGTTTGCTCTGAGTTACTGCACAATGGTACCTCCTATACTGAGACAACAGATATTGCCAACATACTGGCTGACAGATTCGGTGCCAACTTTACCCTCCCAAAGGACCAATCTCAATACCAGAGGAATGCCAGGCACCCAGCATTACTGCAGCACAGGTTAAAGCTGCATTGTCCATGGCCAAGAATACAGCTTCCATGGGACCCGACTATATGCCTGGATGTGTTCTACATGAACTACAAAGTGAACTGGCACCACATCTGTGTGCCCTGTTCAATCACAGCCTCACCTCAGGCTTTGTCCCTACCAAATGGTGCACTGCTACAGTCATCCCTCTCCATAAAGGGGGAGTGACTTACAGACCCACAGAATTATCGCCCTATTAGCCTGATGAGTCTGATATTTAAGGCTATGGAGCACATCATCATGGGCCTAATTAACAAGGATATAGGGAATCCCCAAACTCTAGATCCCATGCAATTTGGTTTTGTGAAAGGTAGATCATGCCTGCTCAACCTGGTTGACTTCTTTGAGTCTGTCACCAGAGATGTGGATGAGGGCAAAGCAGTTCATACAGACTACCACAATCTGGCTAAGGCCTTTGATACCATTCCCCACTCAGGAATTATTGATAAACTCACCAAACTAGGCATCAATCCCTATAGCACTAGGTGGGTTTCAAACTGGCTCACAGATAGAACCCACAGTGTGAAATAAGCAAACTCCAAGTAAGACTGCTGACCAGTCACAAGTGAAGCCCCACAGGGATCGGTTCTGGGTCCTCTCCTGTTTGGCATCTACTTCTCAGAAGTCCAGACCAACATGGAGGGACTCTGGCTGACCAAGTTTGCAGATGACTGCAATCTGGGAGCCATTATTAACTCCCAAAGTGATGTAGACATCCTACAGAAAGGCCTCACTGAGACCAATGACTGGTGTTGAAACCATGGCCTAAAGCTTAATGCCAAAAAATGCGTCATCATCCCCTTTGGGAAAAACTCAGTTCTCACTAATTACTACATCAACGGGAGTCCATTGAACACTGAAGGTGTTATTAGAGATCTGGGGACACAGGTTGACAGCAACCTCTCCTACGACCACCACATTGCCACTGTGGTCAGAAAGTCCTTCTGTGTGGCGCATCTCATTACCAAGGGTTTTGCATTCAGGAAGAAAGTGGTCATCATCTCTCTCTACTCTTCCCTCATTAGGCCAATCATAGAGTATAATGCCTCATTTGGCATGTACCTCACTAGACACATGCAACAGCTGGAAAGGCTGCAAAAGTACCTCATGAAGTGACTCCTAGGCCTTAAACACATGTCCTACATGGACAGACTAAAAACACTCCAGCTATTTTCTGTCTCATGTCATCTACTAAGAGGTGATCTCTACTTGACTTACAAAGCCATGTCTGACCCAGCCCTGTTAAAAATGCTACATCTAAAGAAATCTCAATCCCTCCACACCACATGCTCCAGAGACCCCAACCTCATTACCACAATTAACTGAACATGCTGGAGGGACAGGTTCATAACCCAGAATAGACTTCCTATACATGTCAAACAGAGCACCTCACTGGCCCTCTTCAAGAGAAATCTTGATGACTGTGATGGGAAGTAGAAAGTTCACCCCAGGGATCACTCCAGTGGCTCTACTCGATAGAGGCACTGGAAACTAACGTCGGGCAGCAAGATGCCAGAGCACTTATATGGGCTAGGCTTGTAAAGGCTCCAGGGCCATTAGCCTAATACACACCTATGAACCTATTATTTTCCCATTCCACACATCTGCTGGAGGTCTATTCTCTTGCTCTCCAGGGAAATATGGGGTTGTCTCTTCTAAAGGTGCCTGTTTTATCTCCAGAAAGCTACTGTATATAGGAGAACAGCAAACAGCTGGCTCATTCTAACAAAATGACTCCCTTTACACTGGTTCTTGAATCTGCCTCTTTGGTACAATCTCTGGGAGAGGGAGTCAGCCTTCATGGAAGATCTGATTCAGGGCTTCAGAAGTGCAGACCTCTGTAAGCTGTTATTGTCAATTTTATGAGGCAGTCACTAGTCCTGATGAACAGAAAAGTATGAGGATGTCTTATCCATCATGGTGGGGGGAGGTTTCTATTTTTGAATCCATATCCTTTCTTTTATCCTGTGATATTGTTCTTGACCTTTGCTCCTCTTTGTGACTGACAGCTGATTTAAATTGCTCATCTTTGGGTAGCTTTGGAATCTTTTTTTTAGACTAGATATGATTCCTTTCCCCTTCTACTGTAAGACTTTGTTCTTGCTCTCTTTGGCACTTTACCAAATCCCTGTTTTCTCCCTGAACCCACCACTTCCTAGCTGGGTTCTGCTCAAGCAGCATGCAGTTAATGGCAATCCTATAGGCTCATATGCTAATAGTTTTGCAAGCAGATGGAAAAATACTTTATAGGTTCATAGGTTCATAGTTTTACTAAGCTTATGGTGAAGGAGGCCAATAAGAAACTCAACATATCACCCAATATTGGTAGAAGATTGGCACGGCATGTTATGTATATTATCCCCATATATCGTCAGTGAAAATTTGTGAGCTCCCATTTAGTCATCTAGACTGGTTTTGATGGTTGTCAGTGATATAGTCTGTGTTTCATTGCATTATATAGCATAGACTAGATTCAGACCTGCTGAATCTTGACTGCTGGGTATCACTGTGCTCACCAGCCATTTTACATTAAGAGGCCCTCCCTGCCCCCTTATGGCAGAGGTGTGTAGCTCACAGCCTATCTGAGATGAGGATTGCTAGAGAAAGACTCATTTTGAGGCTTTTCCATTGGTTGTTGTGTTAAAACTGTTTCAATTTGCCTGTATATAAACCTTGTGTTTATACAGGTTTGCTCTCCATTTACCAGAGCTGCTCAACGTTTGGCAACTTTAGCCAATGTTCTTAAGTGCATCCCCACTAAAATCCAAGGCATCCACTGAAAAAAAAAAAAGAAAAAGAAGTATATTTTAAGCCAGCACTGCACTTTGTTAACTACATTTAATTGAATTGCTGCTTCATTTTTGTTGTTTGTGACCAAGTCCAGCTAGCCCACTTCCTTCCCAATTACCACATTCAGAAAAATCATGCCTCATCATTTCTCCTGCCAGCTTGAATGATATGGTCATCTTGAGGCAATGTAGCAATTGCTTCATGTATACTGACAACCAATTACTCCTAAAGCACAACTAACACCCTATGTGAGAGATGCAAATGCACTGTGGAACTGGACTCTCTTCTCTCACGTAAAAATAAACTAGATATCAAACAGGTTGTCAGCACACACACTTCACCTCTCACGCAAATCTCAGCTCTCACACAAAATAAGGTCACAACATATAAACCAACATATGTGGAGGTACTCACTAAAAGCCTACCAAAAGAACAGAGACCTCTCAAATGCACACCATCTGCACTAACCACTACATGTAAAGAAACCACTACACATATCAGTGCACACATCCATGTCTCAACAAATAAGGCCATAAGGCAAAACACATCAAATATCTTGGTCATAGGTGACTCCATAGAGAGACAAACAGATGACCCCCTCACCAGACTGGACAAGGAGAGGGTCACGGTCAGTTGCCTATCAGGTGCCAGGATCCAACAAATTATGCATGCACTAAAGTCACTCAACAAGTAGCGTTATGACTCTGTCATAGTCCATGTTGGAGTGAATGACTTGAGATGTACCTCTGTGGACTATATGAAAAGAGACATGAAGGAACTCTCTGATTATGTGCCCCAGATAGGTATGTCCCTAGCCCTAAGCAATATCTCACTCTCACCCAGGATGACGCCACAATATAAACAAAAATGACTGACTTCAACAATTGGTTCAGCTTCTGGTGTCAGTCCAAGGAGATCCAGTACCTGTTAGCTGGGGAGGATATGGTAGACAGACCTCACTGCTTTACTAGAGATGGTCTGCACATGTCCCTCCCCCCAGGCTTTTGGATACTGGCTAAGGCCCTTGCCTCTCCTATAGTGCCTTTTTTAGGCAATGTCAAAACAATACATTTTCCAATGTAAGAAAATCTAATCTAGACAAACTCAGGGTCATGCTGCTTAATGCTAGGAGTTTAAACATGAAACTGCACTCCCTGGAAGCACTTCTCACCTTGAAGGATGCTGATGTCTGTGCAGTTACTGAGACATAGTTCAAGGCCAATGAGAGTACCCCAGCCATGCAAGACAACAATGCCTTCCACAAGTTCAGACCTCAAAATGAGCGTGAAGGAACCAAAGCTGGAGGTGTAGCCATCTTTATTAAAAAGAAATACACTTCGAGACTGGTCAATCAGCATGACTCTCTTGAACTACTCCATATCCAATTAACTATTGGGAAAGTACCAGACCACCTCACTGCTATCTGCAGACCCCCCACCGTGCACCAGGATAAGCACACCACCTACCTCGATTTACTGGAATCCCTCGCCATACAGCTCAACACCTTAGTCATGGGAGATTTCAACTATCCTTCCATAGACTGGGGGACATACAAGAGCAAAAACATGCTCACCCAGAGGTTCCTGGACTTTGTTAACATAAATGCTCTGAAAGAGATAGTCTGCACCCCCACTAGGGGCTCTAATGTTCTGGACATAGTACTTACCAACATGGGGAGGTCACTGTACTTCTCCAAGCATGATGCCCTCCCTGATTAGGTCAGACCACCACAAATCAGTTTTGTTTGAAGTAACTTCTGGAACTGACACCCTCACAGGAACAAAAATTATAAAAAACTTCACCAAAGCTTACTAGAGTATACTAAGTGATGGTATAAAAAGCTTCATACCACCTACAATCACACACACTAATGATCACTATGCAGAAGTGTAAGCAACTTCCCTGTACAAACACTTAAGCAATTGCATAAAATCTGCTGTACCTGACCAGATCAAAACTAGGTATTCCTGTAAAAACAAGCCACTGTGGTGGACTTCAGGTATAGACAGATTATATAACAAGAAGAATAGAAACAACACACTGAATCCCCTCGGGTCTTGGGAAGCATGCACAACCACCAAAATACTGAATATACTGGAGCGTTAATTTTGTGAAAATATTTAATCGACAATCCAAAACAGTTTAGCGCTTTCACTCAAACAGTTGAGCTTCATCAGAAGTCACCATGTGACCATGTGACAGAGTTTTTACTTGTTTCCAGTTGACAGATTTTGGAGTATATATTTGATAACACAGTATTATTGCTTGAAAGGATATAGGCTCCTATTATAGTTAGCTTTTACATTTATTTATCTTAAGTGATGATATAAGACTTTCTGCATTACTGATAGATGTGTGGAGATGCTAAGTGTTTGTATAAAATAACCACCTCACCTATGTATATATATGGGTCTACTTCTAAATTTTGAACTTTCAAAATGTTGACTGTCTTATGGTCGAGAGCATAAGATCAAAGTTTTGAAAGTTAGAAAATATAAAACAAAAATTTTTTTTACATTTGTGCAGGGGGTGGGGCAAGTCCCCCTGCATCCCCCACACACCTGCTAATTAAATATACCAACTTCGAGATTGCACTACAATGAGGAAAACGGTAAATATACTGTTACGAAAGTTGACATTTTGAAAGTTTGAAATTTAGAAGTGGACCCATATATAGATATATACACCCACACACACCCACACACACACACACACACACACACACACACACACACACACACACACACACACACACACACACACACACGCACACTGTATATATATATATATATATATATATATATATATATATATATACACACACACACACACACACACACACACACACACACACACACACACACACACACATATGGTCAACATTTGTTTAGTTGACAAAATTTGGTCGACTACACAAATGTTTGACAGGTATGCAAGATCACACAATTCTCAGTTTTGGGAAATGTCCCCTTTCCACAATGTTGCGTGATCTTGGAGTTAGCAAAAAAAGTTGTTTTAATGTTTATTTTTTAGTTTTTAATTTTGCATGTGCTGAGGGTTTTGCTTAGTGCATGCGTAGTAGTGTGTCAACATTTGCAAAGTCAACATTTTCTGGTTAATGTGAATGTCAACATTTTGGGTGTTTTGATTAAATGAAATACACCCTTATATCTATCTCTATCTATTATAGACATAACTATAGATATACATATAACTATAAATATATATATATATATAGATCGATAGAAAATAAGCTAGTTCTGCATTGTTATGGCATGTCCTGTTAGCACATTTGGATTGTAATTTATAAATTCTGCCCGGACAAGCCACTTGAGAGGAGAACATTAATGAAAAATCAGCGCATGAAAATGTCTTTCTTTCATACTCATATACTGGTTTTGTGCATGGTACATTTTGTATTTGATGTACTTTCATAAAAATGGTCAAAAATTCATTTCCAGTATGAGTTAACAACCCCATTGAGATACTTTCTTGGTAACCCTGCTACTTGTATGTGGTAACTGACTTGTTTTAGCTGATTTCTGAGCCCACTAAGGGAATTCTATACACTATGACAGCTGTACAGAAGACCCTAAGTCAAAGATTGTGGAAATTGCAGTAGCATTCCGTAAACTGAAGACAGCTTCATCAAAACCAGTAGACTGAATTTTAAACAAAACTACCAAAAGACTAACAAAACAAAATACAACAGAATTAACTGACATAAGTCACATATATAAAAAGTCAAAACTACAGATATAAAAAAATACTGATTAACCCAACCTCATTTAACCTCTTTAGTCATATAGTCTTTTTGCAGGTCGGGAAAAAGCCTGTGAAGCAATGTGCATCAGTGTAGTTATGACAAATATGAATGCTGACAAATTTGAGCAATGCTCATGCCCAAATGCACTTGGGGGTCATCAAAAAGAATACTGTACAATATACTCATAAAGGATGCAATGTTTCCATTTTTAACATCAGTGTGACAAGCACTATTTCATTAAGGGATTTAGACATTATGACAATCCCTGCACACATCATCATCATATATATGCACAGTTCATCCCTTGCAAATCATACAGTAATAACACAAAAATGAACACGAGACACAACTGATATTCCACATAGTGCCCACAATATGACACACTCAATATAGTGTATAATCCAGCTTTGATATACTGAAATTCTACAAATTTGTCTCCAGCAATCATGTCTTTAAAATATAAAAACATATTAAATTATGCAAACAACAAATCTGGCTCAACAAAATCAGCTTTATTTGGTATGGCCAAGGGAAAAGCAACACACAGCAGTTGTCAGATTTAAAGACACAGAAGAATGGGAAAAATGTACCTTCTTTTGTTTTTTAATCACTCCAAAGTCCTTATCAATATAAATAGGCTCTCCCTTACAAGTATAGTACTAATCAGTCACCCACAACTGCCTCTGTCACTCATAAATGTTGTGAGTCATTGTCTTTTGCATAAAAGTAGCCAAGCACACCAGAAACTGCCTACGCCAGATGCTGTGCTTTGCACGTCATGCCTCCGCCACCGTGTATGGTATTCTGTTCATTAGCCTTTTCAGAGTGAGTGGATATCAGAAATGCTGAAGCCATTCTCAGGTTGTGCAGTGCACTGATGAAATTACACTGGATTATAGCATGCATTCCTGGTGCTCTTATATAAGATGTCTGCTTGGTAATCATCATGCAATATAAAATTCCCAAAATTATGAAATAAAATGAAAGAGCTGGGTTTAAGAAAAGGAACAGAGTGGAGTACAGCAGAGAAAGGGAGATAATTTGGGCAAATTGCACCATGAGAGGTAAAAGGAAGGGGGAGCTTTAAAAAGGGAGTATGGTGGATGAAGTGATACATCAGTGGCAACTGAAAGAGGAAAGTGTTAAAAAAACTCTTGTCACTTACTCAGCCAAATGGGATCCTCAAATGCATTGCATAAGATACAGAGAGTGGAGGTCTTTAAGATACAGAGAGTGGAGGTCTTTAAATGTGTTCAGGAAAGTATGAGATATAAGGAAGAAATGGGGGTTAAAGAAACAGGAGTGTAATCAGCTGCAGAGAAGTTGCAACAATTGTTTGGAATTGATAAACCATTGTTCTTCATCTTCCATTGTCCTCTTCATATATTAGTTTCAGCAAGAACAAAATGAGTTCATCTGTTACACAGAACTCTTCTCCTGCACCTCTGTTAAATAAATAAATCTTGCCTCCAGACTCTGCTGTTATAACAGACCCTACAGAAACAATCAATCATTTGTCACAGACTCTGTCATCTTATCAGGAAAATGGCTGGCTGTGAAAACAGATAGGCTGAGAAAGAAAGTGTTTAAAACATTGTTTTTAAACACTAAAACAATAAAAACAAGCATGGCAATGGAAGGCAGGCACCTGAAGCCCTTTATGAAGTGGGCTCCCCCCTTAAAACTGTATACTGGCTCCATGTTGATGGCTTCTTGGTAAATGTTATAAGTAGCAGACAGGCAGTGGTTTCATGGCACCATTGATTTTCCCCATATAAACTCTCTAAACAGGAAGTTTGAAACAATGGTTTCCACTTAATGCATTCTTCAACAAAATTATTGAACTAAATCGAGTCATCTAAGAGGCAGTCAATGTACAGCCATTCTTCCTTTGACCAATGAGAAGTGAAATGCAGATGGATTCTAAAGGTTTAAGTAACTGCATGCCGGGTTTGAAGGTTTCAACACTAAGTGCTGTACTAAGTGTTGTTTATCAGCAATCTTCCCCCAGAAAGCATTTTATCTGCATAGAGGGCTTACTCATTTCCTTCAAGAATAAACTGAATCACTGTTAACAGAAATTAAGTTGCTTTTTTCTGCTGTTTTCATATATGCAGAGATGACTCAGAATGTGAAGATGTGAACATGGCAACTAACATTATTAGTAACACACTAATGTAAAAGTATTTACAAATAACTTTATCACATCATAACAGCAGAAAACAATCCAGCACAGAATCAATTTATTTATTTATTGCATTTGTTTACTGGGAAAGTTCACTGGGCCTAAAATGAGCCCATTTTCAGTGGAGGCCTGGGGAGAAAAACTCCACATTTAATTACGTACAAGGAAATGTTGCGCACAATACAGAGTATATAAAACAGTCATAGTACATGAAAATCAAATTGATGACAACAGTGAAAAATTTTTTACAATCATAGTATGAATATAGAAATAGAAAAAGAGTATGCATTCAAATAACATTTGAGTATATATATATATATATATATATATATATATATATATATATATATATATATATATATATATATATATATATATATATATATATATATTTATAAAGAATAGAAGGAAACAGATGGGCTAAGTGGTAGGCATAAAGCAAGCTAAAGTGACAGCAGACGGAGTTAGTATGTTAGAGAGAAGGAGAATATATACAAGTAATTAAATGGGGAAGTGTAAGGTACAAGTGAGGGAAGTCCGGTTTAAAAATAAACCATTACAATATAAAAAGACATTTCATTTCTCTTACTTTCTATTCACAGAGGAAGTGTTGATAAAAATTCATAACATTTTTAAGAGTATGAATGCCATATTTTATGAAGAGTATATGTCCATGCAGCTTATCTTGATTCTAGCTTAAGAGTCTGATATTATAACCTATGATGAAATCATACAAAATGCTGCAATCGTAAGGTTGTAAATGAAGATGTAACCATCTGAGTCCACAGTGGGCTACATGGTCATAAACAGGCAATAATATGAGTCCTATCCTCATCATCCATCACATAAGTCACCCAAGGTTCTGTCCTGTGGCAGTGCTTTTTGGTATCTTTTTTCTTAGACGCCAAAACTGATAACCAGTACCAGGCTAAACAACTATGTACATGACAGCATAATTTTGAGTATTATACTTAATCAGGTTCACACTGCCGTCCTTCAAATGGTAGTTAACATTACGTATAAGTAGTGTAATAGAAATTACTATATATTCAATGTCAAAAAAGTAGCATTCTGGTATTAGGCAAAAAAACAAAACAGACTTATACATTACTGTTGGACAAAAATTAAAAACTGACAAAATAGTAGAAGACCTTGGTGTTCTTTCAGATAGTGACCTTTTATCTGATCCCATATAGCTGCTAAAAAGGAACAATGGAACACTACCAGGCAAGCGATCTCAAAGGCTGTAAGATGCCTAGCAATATGCATCTTTAAGTAAAGACATTTAAAAGCTCTTGCCTCCCTTTTCAAGTGCTTAATAGTGCTTACCTCCTGAATCAAGTAGGGATGTATATGATAGCCCTGGGATAAATTTGTGTTTACGCATCCAGTCATCAAAACTAGCCTTAAAGTTAATCATAGTAGAACTTTATTTGACCTGTAGTGGTGACTTATTCCATAGGCTGAGAATACATTGAGTTAGGAGCTCATTTCTTCAGCAAGTCTTGCGTATTTATTGATGAAGATGTAGGAACCTAGTATAGTTGTTTTAGAACCACTGTGTTGTTTACAGAGCCAAGTGCTCCAAGTGTCATTTTTTTTTACATAGGGAAAACTATTTCTAAGTTTAAAGGGAGAATAGCCCATCTCATGTCTGAAGTTAGAAACAGACTAAGCAAGAATCCTTTTGCAAAGCACAGCATTGAATCATCAGATCATTCTTTTTTCACTTTTCACATTTTGGACATGATCAAGATGGGTCCACTCGAGTGGAACTGTAATGCCATTTTTGAAAAGAAGAAGCTGGAATGGCAAATTTGCCTTAATGCCTACAACCTGCCTGGACTTAATTTTGCTTGTTTAATTAAATACATTTTTCAGCTTAGAAAACTGGACCACAAATTATTTTATTAATTGTTTAGACATGACGTTTACTCCTTTCTTCACTTTTCTTGGACAGTTGTTATGCCTGTATCTTCGATGGTTTCTGCTTGTTTACCGTTCTGCTACCACATATATGCATGCATATGGAGTTGCCCACCTGATGTTCTGAAGGGTTGAGAGCATTATCAGGGAGGTAATTGTCATCATGCATACAGCTCTTATCAGACTCAGAATAATTTACCATTTTCTGTAAACTACGACAAGCCATGTGGTGGAACTGAAGAACACAGATACAGGTACAGATACACAGATTCTTCACAAAAAGAATGGTAGTCTTAAAGCTAAAGATCACAACAACTTTCTTTTTCTTCTCTGTATCTTATTACCTTCTTAGCTGCGGTAGTGTTGTCGCCTCACAGTAAGACGTCCTGTTCGATTCTCAGCTAGAGCATCTTCTGTGTGGAGACATGCCTGAATGGGCGTACCTTCGTTGAAGGTTGTGCGTCAGGGCTGGCAACTCGGCACGTAAAAATCTACTGCCAATCATTAGCGGACCGGAGTTCCGCTATGGCGACTCCTAACCGGGAAAAGCCGAAAGACACAACAACAACAACAACAACAACAACAACAGAAGAGACCTGTGCCTTACTACAAAGCATTAATGGACTCCTTATTGTTTGAAACCCCTTGCTTAGAATACCCACCAGTGTGACTTAAACACAACAGGACAGTCACTCAAAAAACTATCAACCATATCACGAACCTTGACTTCATATCTCAAGGACTGCCACGCCCATGGAATAAACTCCCCACTTAATTAAGCTCATTCTAGCAATTCATACCTTCAAGAAGAAAATGGATGACTGCATGGGGACCCACAAATTCCAACATGAGATCCAGGGCATAAAGACTTTGAACTTAATTGCCAAACCTGTGAACTTATGAACCTTTGAAAGGCTTGGTTTACTTGTAGGTGCAAATATTTCTCTTATGACTACACTGTTGACAAAATAAACACCTAAAAATAAACAAGCCTAAGAAAAATGTGATGGTATATCTGCAGCTGATCAAACATATTAAGCCCTAAAAAATGAAGAACAAACAGCGGCTCAGGAAGCCAGAGAAATGAAGACATACAAACTTTAATGTAAATAATAAGCTACGTGTTCCCCAAAAAGCTTCAACAGATTGAAAAAACAATGATGCTTAATGCAATATTAAGTGCTTTTTACAAGCACAAAGACCTTGAAACTTTATTTGTATTATTTAATTATTTATTTGTCATTTTTTATAACATTTGTAAATAAGTATTTTTATACTAAAGTACTTTTTATACTAAAGTTTATTAAGGTATGGTTATATTGCCTTTAGTATTAGCATCTCTGTATTAATGTGGTTTATACTGAAATGTGCCTTTAAATTTTAAATGGTTTGCTATCATGATGTTGTGTCTTTCAGCTTTTCCCGGTTAGGGGTCTCCACAGCGGAAACTCCGGTCCGCTAATGATTGGCAGTTGATTTTTACGTGCCGAGTTGCCAGCCCTGATGCACAAACTTAAACGAAGGTACGCCCATTCACGCATGTCTTCAAGCAGAAGACGCTCTAGCTGAGAATCGAACCGGACAGCGTCTTACTGTGAGGCGACAACGCTACCGCAGAACCACCACCGCGGATCTGGTTTGCTATCATGTGACTTTTGCAATTTTGTATTTATGGGTTTGTGTGATGGGTGACTCTGTTTCTGATGAAGTCCAGTTGAATTAAAAGTGGATGAAAGCGCTAAGTTTGTGTCTGGATTCTTCTGCTGCATTGTCTACAGTTTTTGAGTTCTTTCGGTTTTTTGGTGGTGTTCTGTATTTCTACAAATGATTAAATATTTAACACATAAACCAATAAAAACAATATTCTCATTTTTGAAGGAATGCATTGTTAAAACAGGTTTTATACTACAATAACCATTCTAACCTGAAGGGTGAGCAGCCCTATAATAGTCATGCAATTATATACAGCATTTTCAGTTTTCCCAAATAAATCTCCCCTATTATTCTTATCTAAAATCTGTAAAACAGTGAACTTAAAAAGTGATCATCACCCATTTTGGCAGTATGTTTAAATAATGCATTCATAGTAATCTTTCTTTTTATGTCAGAGAGATGATCTCTTATACTTTATTTAAGTTTGTGATTTGTTTTGCCAAAATAAAATGCCTGACATATTTGACATACTGCAATATGAGTGACATTCTTTGCGTCACAATCGGCATATATGTTCAAATAATATATGTTCCCAGTTCAAGGATGAATAAATATATCTTTTGTGAAAATATAGTTACAAAAATGACATTTGCAGCAGGATGTTGTTCCTTTCTGTTCACTTTTATAGTCATTTTTACACAAACTTTTATTTTCTTTACAGCACAACTTTTGTTTTAAATTCCTACTTATTCTTCTTCTTTTGGCTTTTCCCGGTTAGGGGTCGCCACAGCGGATCATCTGTACGCTCATGATTGGCAGTGGAGTTTTATAGTGTCGAGTTGCCAGCCCAACCTTCCACAGAAGGCACACACATGCACATACTCACACTTAGGGCCAATTTAGAGTGTCCAATCCACCTACAGCATGTCTTTGGGATGTGGGAGGAAACCGGAGCACCCAGAGGAAACCCAAGAGACCACAGGGAGGACATGCAGACTCCGCACAGAAGGCACCCCAGCCGAGGATCGAACCAGAGAACCTCTTGCTGTGAGGCAGCAATGCTAACCACTGCACCACTTATATAAAATTAGGAATACTGCACTTTATACATCTATATTTTTAAGGATATGCCAGTTCTTCTTTATTATTCTTTCAACTGCAGAAGTGTGCTTACCATAATCTATTACATATCTATTACAGATCTATTACATATCTAATTCCAGTATTGTTTCCACTTCTAAGCTGACATCGGTCACCCAACTGTTCAGCTTTAAAGATGGGTTTCTCTACATTAGCGCATTGTTCTGTTACATCTTCACTTTTTCTATTTCTTCTACGTTACAACCTCTCTTAGCAAAATCACATGTCATACTAGTGATTTGCTCATGAATAACTTTTTGCACTTTGGACACAGATAGCCTTGCCTACTTTCCATTTTGAAAGAGTTGAATAGGTATTGCCTTGTCACTTTTGTCCCTTTCTCCCCAGTTGGAGACTGGTGCATTTGTGGCAGCATCCATTCATCACTGGCTGAGGTTGTATGTTCACACTGGGAAATAAAGATGGAAAATCTCTTCACTCCTTACCAATTGTTGAGCAGACAGAATGGCTGGGGCTGCCATGAAGGTCACCAGTCTGGGGAAATGTAGGATTCATTCTTAAATGTGGATGGCAATGTGATAAGGGGGTTAGGCCAGACGCTCGGGCCATTGGGATGAGGGTAGTCCCGGTTAGTGAGGACAGTGACAACATGGTTAGGGATGAGGGCCAAACTCTCTTTGTGTCTGCCTGGACAATGGCCTTCCAATCAGATCTTGCATCAGAGGGGGGAATAATGGGTCTGAGACCAGTTGGAGGGGGGATGGGGCTGATGGTTGGCAGAAGTGATAAGGAAAATAAATAAATATAAATAAATAAATAACTAAATAAAATGCTGGAAGATGGGTATATAAACTGTGAAAAGACAGGTCTGCTAAATGAATAATTCTTAGTATTTAGAAGAGAAGGTAGACTTATCCAAACCAGACAGTATTATTATTCATGATAAAGGGGTCAACCTCAGTCCTTTCACTGAAGTAGCATATAAAAAAAAAACGCTAAAAGTGCTCATGGCATTACTGGAACTGATGGGAGTCATTCTAGAACCCTAGAATTTGTGGACAACATTGGATCTGGTAATACCACAAACTAGCATTTTTAATAAACATGACAGGATGGTTCACTTCCTGATTACTGAAACAGGACACGTATGATTCCTCCAAATCAAAGAACATAGACTACTGCTGACCCATCAGTTGTACCTTAATTCCTAGGAAAATCATGGAGTCATTGTTGAAGGAAATAATTTAGAACAAGGGGCGGAGGGTTGGCATATCTCTTAACCTCTTAGTGTTTCTTAGTGTAAATCTGAACAAACCCCAAAATTATGGGGGACAAAAACCTAAAAATTGGAACAGATTTTAAATATTGCTCTTGTAAACTCAGAATTTTGATAGAATAAAAAGATTTGTGCTAGCATGCATTTTCTGAAGGATATGAAGTCTGAAACTCAAATGTATGTCATTATTTAGTGATTTTAGTCCAAAGTGATTTGCCAGAAAAAGATTGTACAAGGGACAGACCAAAAATATGAGGCAAAAATCTGGACATTCTGAGAAAATCAGAACAGCTGAGAGGTATGAGAGTTGTCATAAAGGTTAAGATGTTTACCTCACAGACAAGAGGTACTGGGTTTGATTCTCACTAAGGGAAATTGGATAGGCTTAGAATGGTCCACAAAGGCAGCTAGTTTAGTACTTACCTATGAACCTATTTAGAAGTAAGCAGGGCAAAGGACTAAGGCAGCATAGATTTAAAATAGAAACATAATGTCAAATAATCTCATTTGTTTATGGGCAACCAAAACATTAAATCAGAAAGAGGTTGTGAGTGTGGCCTTCTTACACATTAGCAGGGCTCTTAGTAAAGGTTGTGCGTGTGACCTTCTTGCCATTAGCAAGGCTGTTAGCAAAGTATCATATAAAAGGTTAGTTAAAAATTATGCAATCACTGAATGGATCCTAACATGGCAACAAGGGGTAACATATTGCTCGAATGGTAAGGCACTGTGCATTATAGCAAGTGAAGTTCACTCAGATGAAACGATGGCAGTGATATGCTACAGTAGTCACTAATGATGCTGATTTTTTCAATGTTCGTAAAAGTCACTTTGCAGAAGACATGGAAGGAAAAAATTCAAGTGACACAAAATTAAGCAACAAGTCTGGCAAAAAACAAGGTGCTGCGTGATTCAGAAGAGACATGGCAAGGTAAAAGGAGATGTTAAATATGGCAGCTTATTCAATTAAAAAAATATATAATGCGTATGGGAAACAAAATCCCTGAGAAGTACACAACTGTGTTTGGAGATAAGGAGCAGAAGTAACAGTAAAAAAAAGTAATAGAGGTCGAGGGGTAATCATGTAATATCACATTATGGTAAACACGTAGTGTGAAAAAGCAGCAAGAAAAAAACAAGAAAACTGAAAAACTACTAAAAATCAAAAGAAAAACAAGTTGAATGGTAGGAGAAAGCTGAAATAAGCAAATACGAATAACGTAATGCTAAAGCAACTAAAAACTTTAATATGGTAAGCGCTTTCAGTGGTAAAAATATTCCACCTTCTTCAGACCCAGAACAGCAGCAAGAAATGTGGATTTAATAGTGGGTTATAGAGAAATAAGCACTAGAAGCTGACAATGAGACGTAACTATTCATCTGTATAGTTAAATGGTAAGGCACGATCTGGAATACTCTGGTGATATTATCATAACCACACAGATTTGCTAAACAATTCAGAAGAAAGCAAAACAATGGTTATCAAAAGTCAAAAGAACTTAAATTTTAAATATATTAAGGAAGTCCACAAAATCTGAGTGCATACCAGCTTTCAGAAATTATATGTATTAAAAGAAAAAGACAGTCTGAGGATACATTGCGGACCAGGCAGGGGAGATATGAAAAATGATTATGGCCAAAGTAATGAATTTGTTTGAGAATGGATGCGGCAGGTAAACGTACATTCATAAAAGGCTGGTGAACAGTTACTCCTAACTGTTAGATAAATAGGACCATCAGCTTATCCAATAACTACTGGAAAGATCACATGGATCACCCTTATACAATCCCCATGATACCTGTGGGCACCGATGCACTTTACCTACCACTCTTCTACACTCCCCATGGTACCTCTGGGCACTGATGTACTTTACCTACCACTCTTCTACACCACCCATGATGCCTGTGGGCATTGAAGTACTTTACCTACCACTATTCTACACCCCGACAATACCTGTGGGTACTAATGTACTTTACCTACAACTGTTCTACAGTCCCCATGATACCTGTGGGCACTGATGTACTTTACCTACCACTCTTCAACAGCCCCATGATATCTGTGGGCACTGATGTACTTTACCTGCCACTCTTCTACACCCCCATGATATCTGTGGGCACTGATGTACTTTACCTGCCACTCATCTACACTACCCATGATACTTGTGGGCACTGATACACTTTACCTACCACTCTTCTGCACCCCCCATGATACCTGTGGGCACTGATGTACTTTACCAACCATTCGTTCAAACCCCCAAGTATACCTGTGGGTACTGATGAACTTTACCTACCACTCTTCTACACCCCCCATGATACCCGTGGCCACTGATGTACTTTACCTACCACTCTTCTACACCCCCATGATATCTGTGGGCACTGATGTACTTTACCTACGACTCTTTTACACCCCCATGATACGTGTGGGCACCGATGTACTTTACCTACCACTCGTCTACACCCCCATGATACCTGTGGGCACCGATGTACTTTACCTACCACTGTTCTACAGTCCCCATGATACCTGTGGACACTGATGTACTTTACCTACCACTCATCTACACCCCCATGATATCTGTGGGCACTGATGTACTTTACTTACCACTGTTCTACAGTCCCCATAATACCTGTGGGAACTGATGTACTTTACCTACCACTCTTCTACACCCACATGATACCTGTGGGCACTGATGTACTTTAGCTAACACTCTTCTACACCCCCCATGATACCTGTGGGCACTGATGTACTTTACCTACCACTCTTCTAAACTCCCCATGATACCTGTGGGCACTGATGTACTTTACCTACCACTCTTCTACACCCCCCATGATACCTGTGGGCACTGATGTACTTTACCTACCACTCTTCTACACCCGCATGATACCTGTGGGCACGGATGTATTTTACCTACCATTCTTCTACACCCCCCCCATGATACCTGTGGGCACTGATGTACTTTACCTAATACTCTTCTACACCCCCATGATACCTATGGGCACTGATGTACTTTATCTACCACTGTTCTACAGTCCCCATGATACCTGTGGACACTGATGTACTTTACCTACCACTCTTCTACAAAACCCACGATAGCTGGGGGCACCGAAGTTCCTTACCTACCACTGTTTTATAGTCCCCATGATACCTATGGGCACTGATGTACTTTACCTACCACTGTTCTACGGTCCCCATGATACCTGTGGGCACTGGTGTACTTTATCTACCACTCTTCTACAGTCCCCATGATACCTGTGGGCACTGATGTACTTTACGTACCACTCTTCTACATCCCCATGATTCCTGTGGGCACTGGTGTACTTCACCTACCACTCTTCTACACCCCCTATGATACCTGTGGGCACTGGTGTACTTTACCTACTACTTTCTACAACCCCATGATACCTGTGGGCACTGATATACTTTATCTACCACTGTTCTACAATCCCAGTGATGCCTGTGGGCACTGATGTACTTTACCTACCACTCTTCTACACCCCCATGATACCTGTGGGGACTGATGTACTTCACGTACCACTCTTCTACATCACATGATACCTGTGGGCACTGGTGTACTTTACCTACCACACTTCTACACCCCCCATGATACCTGTGGGCACTGGTGTACTTTACCTGCCACTCTTCTACAACCCCATGATACCTGTGGGCAATGATGTACTTTTCCTACCACTGTTCTACAGTCCCCATGATACCTGTGGGCACTGAAGTACTTTATCTACCACTCTTCTACACCCCTATGATACCTGTGGGCACTGATGTACTTTACCTACCACTCTTTTACATCCGCATGATACCTGTGGGCACTGGTGTACTTTACCTACCACTATTCTACAGTCTCCATGATACCTGTGGGCACTGATGTACTTTACCTACCACTCTTCTACACCCCCATGATACCTGTGGGCACTGATGTACTATACCTACCACTCTTCTACACCCCCCATGATACCTGTGGTAACTGATGTACTTTACCTACCAATCTTCTACAACCCCATGATACCTGTGGGCACTGATGTACTTTTCCTACCACTCTTTTACACCCCCATGATACCTGTGGGCACTGATGTACTATACCTACCACTCTTCTATACCCCCCATGATACCTGTGGGCACTGATGTACTTTAGCTACCCCTCTTCTACATCCCCATGATACCTGTGGCTACTGATGTCCTTTACCTACCACTCTTCTACACCCCCCACAATACCTGTGGGCACTGATGTACTTTACCTACCACTCTTCTACAACCCCATGATACCTGTGGGGACTGATGTACTTCACGTACCACTCTTCTACATCCCATGATACCTGTGGGCACTGGTGTACTTTACCTACCACTCATCTACACCTCCCATGATATCTGTGGGCACTGGTGTACTTTACCTGCCACTCTTCTACAACCCCATGATACCTGTGGGCACTGAAGTACTTTATCTACCACTCTTCTACACCCCTATGATACCTGTGGGCACTGATGTACTTTACCTACCACTCTTTTACATCCGCATGATACCTGTGGGCACTGGTGTACTTTACCTACCACTATTCTACAGTCTCCATGATACCTGTGGGCACTGATGTACTTTACCTACCACTCTTCTACACCCTCATGATACCTGTGGGCACTGATGTACTTTACCTGCCACTGTTCTACAGTCCCCATGATACCTGTGGGCAATGATGTACTTTTCCTACCACTCTTCTACACCCCCATGATACCTGTGGGCACTGATGTACTTTACCTACCACTCTTCTAAACTCACCATGATACCTGTGGGGACTGATGTACTTTACCTACCAATCTTCTACACTCCCCATGGCAACTGTGGGCACTGCTGTACATTACCTACCACTCTTCTATGTCCCAATGATACCTGTGGGCACTGATGTACTTTACCTACCACTGTTTTGCACCCCTATGATACCTGTGGACACTGATGTACTTTACCTACCACTATTCTACAGTCCCTATGATACCTGTGGGCACTGATGTAATTTACTTACCACTCTTCTACACCCCCATGATACCTGTGGGCACTGATGTACTTTACCTACCACTGTTCTACAATCCCCATGATACCTGTGGGCACTGATATACTTTACCTACCACTCTTCTGCATCCCCATGATAGCTGTGGGCGCTGATGTACTTTACCTACCACTGTTCTATAGTCCCCATGATACCTGTGGACACTGATGTACTTTACCTACCAGTCTTCTACACCCCACATGATAACTGTGGGCACTGATCTACTTTAACTACTACTCTTCTACATCACCTATGATACCTGTGGGCACTGATGTACTTTACCTACCACTCTTCTACAACCCATTATACCTGTGGGCACTGATGTACTTTACCTACCACTCTTCTACACCCCCATTATACCTGTGGGCTCTGATGTACTTTACCTACCACTCTTCTGCATCCGCATGATACCTGTGGGCGCTGATGTACTTTACCTACCACTGTTCTATAGTCCCCATGATACCTGTGGACACTGATGTACTTTACCTACCAGTCTTCTACACCCCACATGATAACTGTGGGCACTGATCTACTTTAACTACTACTCTTCTACATCACCTATGATACCTGTGGGCACTGATGTACTTTACCTACCACTCTTCTACAAACCATTATACCTGTGGGCACTGATGTACTTTACCTACCACTCTTCTACACCCCCATGATACCTGTGGGCGCTGATGTACTTTACCTACCACTGTTCTATAGTCCCCATGATACCTGTGGACACTGATGTACTTTACCTACCAGTCTTCTACACCCCACATGATAACTGTGGGCACTGATCTACTTTAACTACTACTCTTCTACATCACCTATGATACCTGTGGGCACTGATGTACTTTACCTACCACTCTTCTGCACCCCATGATACCTGTGGGTACTGGTGTACTTTACCTGCCACTCTTCTACACCCCCATGATACCCATGGGCACTGGTGAACTTTACCTACCACTCTTCTACACCCACATGATACCTGTGGGCACTGATGTACTTTACCTACCATTCTTCTACATCCCCATGATACTTGTGGGCAGGGATGTACTTTACCTACCACTCTTCTACACCCTGTCATTATACCTGTGGGCACTGATGTACTTTACCTACCACTGTTCTACATCCCCATGATACCTGTGAACACTGATGTACTTATCCAACCACTCTTCTACACCCCCCCATTATACCTGTCAGCACTGATGTACTTTACCTACCACTGTTCTACAGTCCCCATGATACCTGTGGGCATTGATGTACTTTACCTACCACTCTTCGACATCCCCGTGATACCTGTGGGCCCTGATGTACTTTACCTGCCACTCTTCTACATCCCTGTGATACCTGTGGGCACTGATTTACTTTACCTACCACTCTTCTACACCCCCGATGATACCTGTGGGCACTGATGTACTTTACCTACCATTCTTCTACACCCCCCCATGATACCTGTGGGCACTGAAGTACTTTACCTACCATTGTTCTACAGTCCCCATAATAGCTGTGGGCACTGATGTACTTTGCCTCCCACTGTTCTACAGTCCTCATGATACCTGTGGGCACTGATGTACTTTACTTACCACTCTTCTACACTCTCCATGGTACCTTTGGGCTCTGATGTACTTTACCTACCACTCTTCTATACCCCCATGATACCTGTGGCCACTTATGTACTTTACCTACCACTCTTCTACATCCCCATGATACCTATGGGCACTGGTGTACTTTACCTATCACTCTTCTACATCCCCATGATACTTGTGGGCACTGATGTACTTTATCTACCACTCTTCTACACCCCCATGATACCTGTGGGCACTGACGTACTTTTCCTACCACTCTTCTACATCCCCATTGTACCACTCTTCTACACCCCCCCACAATACCCATGGGCACTGATATACTTTACCTACCACTCTTCTACATCCCCATGATACTTGTGGGCACTGATGCACTTTACCTACCACTCTTCTACACCCCACCATTATACCTGTGGGCACTCGTACTTTACCTACCACTGTTCTACATCCCCATGATACCTGTGAGCACTGATGTATTTTTCCAGCCACTCTTCTACACCCCCATTATACTTGTCAGCACTGATGTACTTTACCTACCACTGTTCTATGGTCCCCATGATACCTGTGGGCACTGATGTGCTTTACATACCACTCTTCTACAGTCCTCATGATACTTGTGGGCACTGATGTACATTACCTACCACTCTTCTACATCCCCATCATACCTGTGGGCACTGATTTACTTTACCTGCCACTCTTCTATACCCCGGATGATACTTGTGGGCACTGGTGTACTTTACCTACCACTCTTCTACACTCCCCATGATACCTGTGGGCACTGATGTACTTTACCTACCGCTCTTCTACATCCCCATGATACCTGTGGGTACTGATGTTCTTTACCTACCACTCTTCTACACCCCCCACAATACCTGTGGGCACTGATGTACTTTACCTACCACTCTTCTACATCCCCATGATACCTGTGGGCACTGATGTACTTTACCTAGCACTCTTCTACACCACCATGATACCTGTTGGCAGTGATGTACTTTACCTAGCACTCTTCCACACCCCCCCCATGATACCTGTGGGCAATGATGTACTTTACCTTCCACTCTTCTACACCCACCATGGTACCTGTGGGCATTGATGTACTTTATCTACCACTCTTCTACACCCCACCGTTATACCTGTGGGCACTCGTACTTTACCTACCCCTATTCTACATCCCTATGATACCTGTGAGCACTGATGTATTTTTCCAACCACTCTTCTACACCCCCATTATACCTGTCAGCACTGATGTACTTTACCTACCACTGTTCTACAGTCCCCATGATACCTGTGGGCACTGATGTGCTTTACATACCACTCTTCTACAGTCCTCATGATACTTGTGGGCACTGATGTACATTACCTACCACTCTTCTACATCCCCATCATACCTGTGGGCACTGATTTACTTTACCTACCACTCTTCTATACCCCCGATGATACTTGTGGGCACTGGTGTACTTTACCTACCACTCTTCTACACTCCCCATGATACCTGTGGGCACTGATGTACTTTACCTACCGCTCTTCTACATCCCCATGATACCTGTGGGCACAGGTGTACTTTACCTACCACTCTTTGACACCCCCCTGTGATACCTGTGGGCACTGATGTACTTTACCTACCACTGTTCAACATCCCCATGATACCTGTGGGCACTGATGTACTTTACTTACGACTCTTCTAAACTCCCCATGATACCTGTGGGTACTGATGTACTTTACCTTCCACTCTTCTTCACCCCCCATAATACCTGTGGGCACTGAAGTACTTTACGTACCACTCTTCTAAACCCTCATTATACCTGTGGGCAATGATGTACTTTACCTGCCACTGTTCTACAGTCCCCATGATACCTGTGGGCAATGATGTACTTTTCCTACCACTCTTCTACACCCCCATGATACCTGTGGGCACTGATGTACTTTACCTACCACTCTTCTAAACTCACCATGATACCTGTGGGGACTGATGTACTTTACCTACCACTCTTCTACACTACCCATGGCAACTCTGGGCACTGCTGTACATTACCTACCACTCTTCTATGCCCCAATGATACCTGTGGGCACTGATGTACTTTACCTACCACTGTTTTAAACCCCTATGATACCTGTGGGCACTGATGTACTTTACCTACCACTGTTCTACAGTCCCGATGATTCCTGTGGGCACTGATGTAATTTACTTACCACTCTTCTACACCCCCATGATACCTGTGGGCACTGATGTACTTTACCTACCACTGTTCTACAATCCCCATGATACCTGTGGGCACTGATGTTCTTTACCTACCACTCTTCTACATCCCCATGATACCTGTGGGCACTGATGCACTTTACCTACCACTGTTCTATAGTCCCCATGATACCGGTGGACACTGATGTACTTTACCTACCAGTCTTCTACACCCCACATGATAACTGTGGGCACTGATCTACTTTAACTACTACTCTTCTACATCACCTATGATACCTGTGGGCACTGATGTACTTTACCTACCACTCTTTTACAACCCATTATACCAGTGGGCACTGATGTACTTTACCTACCACTCTTCTACACCCCCATTATACCTGTGGGCTCTCATGTACATTACCTACTACTGTTCTACTCCCTCATTATAATTCTGGGCAGTGATGTACTTTACCTACCACTCTTCTACACCCCCATGATACCTGTGGGTACTGGTGTACTTTACCTGCCACTCTTCTACACCCCCATGATACCCATGGGCACTGGTGAACTTTACCTACCACTCGTCAACACCCACATCATACCTGTGGGCACTGATGTACTTTACCTACCACTCTTCTACATCCCCATGATATTGTGGGCAGGGATGTACTTTACCTACCACTCTTCTACACCCTGTCATTATACCTGTGGGCACTGATGTACTTTACCTACCACTGGTCTACATCCCCATGATACCTGTGAGCACTGATGTACTTATCCAACCACTCTTCTACACCCCCATTATACCTGTCAGCACTGATGTACTTTACCTACCACTGTTCTACATTCCCCACGATACCTGTGGGCATTGATGTACTTTACCTACCACTCTTCTACATCCCCGTGATACCTGTGGGCCCTGATTTACTTTACCTGCCACTCTTCTACATCCCTGTGATACCTGTGGACACTGATTTACTTTACCTACCACACTTCTACACCCCCGATGATACCTGTGGGCACTGATGTACTTTACCTACCTCTCTTCTACACCCCCATGATACCTGTGGGCACTGATGTACTTTACTTACCACTCTTCTACACTCTCCATGGTACCTTTGGGCTCTGATGTACTTTACCTACCACTCTTCTACACCCCTGTGGTACTTGTGGGCACTGATGTACTTTACCTACCACTCTTCTACACCCCCATGATCCCTGTGGGCACTGATATACTTTACCTACCACTCTTCTATACCCCCATGATACTTGTGGCCACTTATGTACTTTACCTACCACTCTTCTACATCCCCATGATACCTGTGGGCACTGGTGTACTTTACCTATCACTCTTCTAAATCCCCATGATACTTGTGGGCACTGATGTACTTTACCTACTACTCTTCTACACCCCCATGATACCTGTGGGCACTGACGTACTTTTCCTACCACTCTTCTACACCCCCATGATACCCATGGGCACTGGTGAACTTTACCTACCACTCGTCAACACCCACATCATACCTGTGGGCACTGATGTACTTTACCTACCACTGTTCTACATTCCCCATGATACCTGTGGGCATTGATGTACTTTACCTACCACTCTTCTACATCCCCGTGATACCTGTGGGCCCTGATCTACTTTACCTGCCACTCTTCTACATCCCTGTGATACCTGTGGACACTGATTTACTTTACCTACCACACTTCTACACCCCCGATGATACCTGTGGGCACTGATGTACTTTACCTACCACTCTTCTGCACCCCCCATGATACCTGTGGGCACTGATGTACTTTACTTACCACTCTTCTACACTCTCCATGGTACCTTTGGGCTCTGATGTACTTTACCTACCACTCTTCTACACCCCTGTGGTACTTGTGGGCACTGATGTACTTTACCTACCACTCTTCTACACCCCCATGATCCCTGTGGGCACTGATATACTTTACCTACCACTCTTCTATACCCCCATGATACTTGTGGCCACTTATGTACTTTACCTACCACTCTTCTACATCCCCATGATACCTGTGGGCACTGGTGTACTTTACCTATCACTCTTCTACATCCCCATGATACTTGTGGGCACTGATGTACTTTACCTACTACTCTTCTACACCCCCATGATACCTGTGGGCACTGACGTACTTTTCCTACCACTCTTCTACATCCCCATTATACCTGTGGGCACTGATGTACTTTACCTACCACTCTTCTACATCCCTATGATACCTGTGGGCATTGATATACTTTACCTACCACTCTTCAACACCCCCCCCACGATACCCGTGGGCACTGATATACGTGAGCACTGATGTACTTTACCTACCACTCTTCTACACCCCACCGTTATACCTGTGGGCACTCATGTACTTTACCTACCACTGTTCTACATCCCCATGATACCTGTGAGCACTGATGTACTTTTCCAACCACTCTTCTACACACCCATTATACCTGTCAGCACTGATGTACTTTACCTACCACTGTTCTACAGTCCCCATGATACCTGTAGGCACTGATGTGCTTTACCTACCACTCTTCTACAGTCCCCATGATACTTGTGGGCACTGATGTACTTTACCTACCACTCTTCTACATCCCCATCATACCTGTGGGCACTGATTTACTTTACCTACCACTCTTCTATACCCACAATGATACTTGTGGGCACTGGTGTACTTTACCTACCACTCTTCTACACTCCCCATGATACCTGTTGGCACTGATGTACTTTGCCTACCACTGTTCTACAGTCCCCATGATACCTGTGGGCACTGATGTACTTTACTTACCACTCTTCTACACTCTCCATGGTACCTGTGTGCTCTGATGTACTTTACCTACCACTCTTTTATATCCCCATGATACCTGTGGGCACTGATGTACTTTACCAACCACTCTTCTACACCCCCCATGATACTTGTGGGCACTGATGTACTTTACCTACCACTCTTTTACACTCCCCGTGGTAACTGTGGGCACTGATGTACTTTACTTACCACTCTTCTTCACCCCCATGATACCTGTGGGCACTGATGCACTTTACCTACCACTCTTCTATACCCCCATGATACCTGTGGCCACTTATGTACTTTACCTAACACTCTTCTACATCCCGATGATACCTGTAGGCACTGGTGTACTTTACCTACCACTCATCTATCTCCCTTTGGTACCTGTGGACACTGTTGTACTTTACCGAGCACTCTTCTACATCCCCAGGATACCTGTGGGCACTGATGTACTTTACCTACCACTCTTCTACACCCCCATGATACCTGTGGGCACTGATGTACTTTACCTATCACTCTTCTACATCCCCATTATACCTGTGGGCACTGATGTACTTTACCTACCACTCTTCTATATCCCCATGATACCTGTGGGCACTGATGTACTTTACCTACCACTCTTCTACACCCCCATGATACCTGTGGGCACTGATGTACCTTACCTACCACTCTTCTACACCCCCGTACGATACCTGTGGGCACTGATGTACTTTACCTACCACTCTTCTACACATCCCCATGATACTTACCAGCCTTCTCCATCCCCATGATTCTTATGGGCACTGATGTACTTTACCTACCAATCTTCTACACCCTGCCATTATACCTATAGGCACTGATGTACTTTACCTACCACTCTTCTACACCCCCATTATACCTGTGGGCACTGATGTACTTTACCTACCACTGTTCTACAGTCCCCATGATACCTGTGGGCACTGATGTGCTTTACATACCACTCTTCTACAGTCCTCATGATACTTGTGGGCACTGATGTATATTACCTACCAGTCTTCTACATCCCCATCATACCTGTGGGCACTGATTTACTTTACCTACCACTCTTCTATACCTCCGATGATACTTGTGGGCACTGGTGTACTTTACCTACCACTCTTCTACACCCCCCATGATACCTGTGGGCACTGATGTACTTTACCTACCGCTCTTCTACATCCCCATGACACCTGTGGGTACTGATGTTCTTTACCTACCACTCTTCTACACCCCCACAATACCTGTGGGCACTGATGTACTTTACCTGCCACTCTTCTACATCCCCATGATACCTGTGGGCACTGATGTACTTTACCTACCACTCTTCTACACCCCCATGATACCTGTGCGCAGTGATGTACTTTACATAGCACTCTTCCACACCCCCCATGATACCTGTGGGCAATGATGTACTTTACCTTCCACGCTTCTACACCCACCATGGTACCTGTGGGCATTGATGTACTTTATCTACCACTCTTCTAAACCCCCATGATACCTGTGGGCACAGGTGTACTTTACCTAACACTCTTTGACACCCCCCTGTGATACCTGTGGGCACTGATGTACTTTACCTACCACTGTTCAACATCCCCATGATACCTGTGGGCACTGATGTACTTTACCTACCACTCTTCTACAGTCCCCATGATACCTGTGGGTAATGATGTACTTTACCTTCCACTCTTCTTCACCCCCCATAATACCTGTGGGCACTGAAGTACTTTACGAACCACTCTTCTAAACCCCCATTATACCTGTGGGCAATGATGTACTTTACCTACCACTGTTCTACAGTCCCCATGATACCTGTGGGCACTGATGTACTTTACCTACCACTCTTCTACACCCTCATGATACCTGTGGGCACTGATGTACTTTACCTGACACTATTCTACAGTCCCCATGATACATGTGGGCAATGATGTACTTTTCCTACCACTCTTCTACACCCCCATAATACCTGTGGGCACTGATGTACTTTACCTACCACTCTTCTAAACTCACCATGATACCTGTGGGGACTGATGTACTTTACCTACCACTCTTCTACACTCCCCATGGCAACTGTGGGCACTGCTGTACATTACCTACCACTCTTCTATGCCCCAATGATACCTGTGGGCACTGATGTACTTTACCTACCACTGTTTTACACCCCTATGATACCTGTGGGCACTGATGTACTTTACCTACCACTGTTCTACAGTCCCTATGATACCTGTGGGCACTGATGTAATTTACTTACCACTCTTCTACACCCCCATGATACCTGTGGGCACTGATGTACTTTACCTACCACTGTTCTACAATCCCCATGATACCTGTGGGCACTGATGTACTTTACCTACCACTCTTCTACATCCCCATGATACCTGTGGGCACTGATGCACTTTACCTACCACTGTTCTATAGTCCCCATGATACCTGTGGACACTGATGTACTTTACCTACCAGTCTTCTACACCCCACATGATAACTGTGGGCACTGATCTACTTTAACTACTACTCTTCTACATCACCTATGATACCTGTGGGCACTGATGTACTTTACATACCACTCTTTTACAACCCATTATACCTGTGGGCACTGATGTACTTTACCTACCACTCTTCTACACCCCCATTATACCTGTGGGTTCTGATGTACATTACCTACCACTGTTCTACACCCTCATTATAATTATGGGCAGTGATGTACTTTACCTACCACTCTTCTACACCCCCATGATACCTGTGGGTACTGGTGTACTTTACCTGCCACTCTTCTACACCCCCATGATACCCATGGGCACTGGTGAACTTTACCTGCCACTCTTCTACACCCACATGATACCTGTGGGCACTGATGTACTTTACCTACCACTCTTCTACATCCCCATGATATTGTGGGCAGGGATGTACTTTACCTACCACTCTTCTACACCCTGTCATTATACCTGTGGGCACCGATGTACTTTACCTACCACTGGTCTACATCCCCATGATACCTGTGAGCACTGATGTACTTATCCAACCACTCTTCTACACCCCCATTATACCTGTCAGCACTGATGTACTTTACCTACCACTGTTCTACATTCCCCATGATACCTGTGGGCATTGATGTACTTTACCTACCACTCTTCTACATCCCCGTGATACCTGTGGGCCCTGATTTACTTTACCTGCCACTCTTCTACATCCCTGTGATACCTGTGGACACTGATTTACTTTACCTACTACTCTTCTACACCCCCGATGATACCTGTGGGCACTGATGTACTTTACCTACCACTCTTCTACACCCCCCATGATACCTGTGGGCACTGATGTACTTTACTTACCACTCTTCTACATTCTCCATGGTACCTTTGGGCTCTGATGTACTTTACCTACCACTCTTCTACACCCCTGTGGTACTTGTGGGCACTGATGTACTTTACCTACCACTCTTCTACACCCCCATGATCCCTGTGGGCACTGATATACTTTACCTACCACTCTTCTATACCCCCATGATACTTGTGGCCACTTATGTACTTTACCTACCACTCTTCTACATCCCCATGATACCTGTGGGCACTGGTGTACTTTACCTATCACTCTTCTACATCCCCATGATACTTGTGGGCACTGATGTACTTTACCTACTACTCTTCTACACCCCCATGATACCTGTGGGCACTGACGTACTTTTCCTACCACTCTTCTACATCCCCATTATACCTGTGGGCACTGATGTACTTGACCTACCACTCTTCTACATCCCTATGATACCTGTGGGCACTGATGTACTTTACCTACCACTCTTCAACACCCCCCCAGGATACCCGTGGGCACTGATATACGTGGGCACTGATGTACTTTACCTACCACTCTTCTACACCCCACCGTTATACCTGTGGGCACTCATGTACTTTACCTACCACTGTTCTACATCCCCATGATACCTGTGAGCACTGATGTACTTTTCCAACCACTCTTCTACACCCCCATTATACTTGTCAGCACTGATGTACTTTACCTACCACTGTTCTACAGTCCCCATGATACCTGTGGGCACTGATGTGCTTTACCTACCACTCTTCTACAGTCCCCATGATACTTGTGGGTACTGATGTACTTTACCTACCACTCTTCTACATCCCCATCATACCTGTGGGCACTGATTTACTTTACCTACCACTCTTCTATACCCCCGATGATACTTGTGGGCACTGGTGTACTTTACCTACCACTCTTCTACACTCCCCATGGTACCTGTGGGCACTGATGTACTTTACCTACCACTGTTCTACAGTCCCCATGATACCTGTGGGCACTGATGTACTTTACTTACCACTCTTCTACACTCTCTATGGTACCTGTGTGCTCTGATGTACTTTACCTACCACTCTTTTATATCCCCATGATACCTGTGGACACTGATGTACTTTACCAACCACTCTTCTACACCCCCCATGATACTTGTGGGCACTGATGTACTTTACCTACGACTCTTTTACACTGCCCGTGGTAACTGTGGGCACTGATGTACTTTACTTACCACTCTTCTTTACCCCCATGATACCTGTGGGCACTGATGCACTTTACCTACCACTCTTCTATACCCCCATGATACCTGTGGCCACTTATGTACTTTACCTACCACTCTTCTACATCCCCATGATACCTGTGGGCACTGGTGTACTTTACCTACCACTCATCTATCTCCCTATGGTGCATGTGGGCACTGTTGTACTTTACCTAGCACTCTTCTACATCCCCAGGATACCTGTGGGCACTGATGTACTTTACCTACCACTCTTCTACACCCCCATGATACCTGTGGGCACTGATGTACTTTACCTATCACTCTTCTACATCCCCATTATACCTGTGGGCACTGATGTACTTTACCTACCACTCTTCTATATCCCCATGATACCTGTGGGCACTGATGTACTTTACGTACCACTCTTCTACACCCCCCCACGATACCTGTGGGCACTGATGTACTTTATCTACCACTCTTCTACATCCCTATGATAGTTGTGGGCACTTATGTACTTTACCTACCACTCTTCTACACCCCGCCATTATACCTGTGGGCACTGATGTACTTTACCTACCACTGTTCTACATCCCCATGATACCTGTGAGCACTGATGTACTTTTCCATCTACTCTTCTACACTCCCATTATACCTGTCAGCACTGATTTACTTTACCTACCACTGTTCTACAGTCCCCATGATACCTGTGGGCACTGACGTACTTTACCTACCACTCTTCTCCTTCCCAGTGATACCTGTGGGCACTGGTTTACTTTACCTACCACTCTTCTACACCCGCGATGATACCTGTGGGCACTGGTGTACTTTACCTACCACTCTTCTACACCCCCCATCATACTTGTGGGCACTGATGTACTTTACCTACCACTGTTCTACAGTCCCCATGATACCTGTGGGCACTGATGTACTTTGCCTACCACTGTTCTACAGTCCCCATGATACCTGTGGGCACTGATGTACTTTACCTACCACTCTTCTACATCCCCATGATACCTGTGGGCACTCGTGTACTTTACCTACCACTCTTCTATACCCCCATTATACCTGTGGGCACTGGTGTACTTTACCTGCCACTCTTCTACACCCCCATGATACCTGTGGGCACTGATGTACTTTACCTACCACTCTTCTACACATCCCCATGATACTTACCAGTCTTCTCCATCCCCATGATTCTTATGGGCACTGAGTACTTTACCTACCAATCTTCTACACCCCACCATTATACCTATGGGCACTGATGTACTTTACCTACCTCTGTTCTACATCCCCATGATACCTGTGAGCACTGATGTACTTTACCTACCACTCTTCTACACCCCCATTATACCTGTGGGCACTGATGTACTTTACCTACCACTGTTCTACAGTCCCCATGATACCTGCGGGCACTATTGTACTTTACCTACCACTCTTCTACACCCGCATTATACCTGTGAGCACTGATGTACTTTACCTACCACTCTTCTACAGTCCTCATGATACCTGTGGGCACTGATGTACTTTAACCACCACTCTTCTGCATCCTCATGATACCAGAGGGCACTGATGTACTTTAACCACCACTCTTCTGCATCCTCATGATACCAGTGGGCACTGATGTACTTTACCTGCCACTCTTCTACATCCCCTTGATACTTGTGGGCACTGATTTACTTTACCTACCACTCTTCTGCATCCCCATGATACCTGTGGGCACTGATGTACTTTACCTACCACTCTTCTACTTCCCCATAATACCTGTGGGCACTGATGTACTTTAGCTACCACTCTTCTACACCCCCATGATACCTGTGGGCACTAGTGTACTTTACCTATTACTTTTCTAAACCCCCATCATACCTGTGGGCACTGATGTACTCTACCTACCACTTTCTGCAGTCCCCATGATACCTGTGGGCACTGATGTACTTTGCCTACCACTCTTCTACACCCCCTATGATACCTGTTGGCACTGATGTATTTTACCTACCGCTGTTCTAAAGTCCCCATGATATTTGTGGGCACTGATGTACTTTACCTACAACTCTTCTACTTCCCCATGATACCTGTGAGCACTGATGTACTTTACCTACTACTCTTCTACACCCCCCATGATACCTGTGGGCACTGGTGTACTTTACCTACCACTCTTCTCCACCCCCATTATACCTGTGGGCACTGGTGTACTTTACCTACCACTCTTCTACATCCCCATGATACCTGTGGGCACTGATGTACTTTACCTACCACTCTTCTACACCCCCTATGATACCTTCGGGCACTGGTGTACTTTACCTACCACTCTTCTACACCCCCATGATACCTTTGGGCACTGATGTACTTTACCTACTACCACTCTTCTACAGTCCCCATGTTACCTGTGGGCACTGATGTACTTTACCTACCACTCTTCTACACTCCCCATGATACTTGTGTGGAATGGTTTCTACTTCAAGTAATTATACATTTTTATTATTTGTACATATGATACAGTCTGCTGATATCCAGTTGCAGGATTACTTCCTTCTAGCACTTCTGCCAGCTCTGCTACCTGCATGAGGAGAGACATCCTGCACTACTAAACTGGCATATTTGTTTTTTTCTAATAATGTGTTTTCAGTTGCTGACAGTATCTGGTCTACAAAACACAAATACATATAGCTCACTTCTGACACCCAATACAAGCCATGATACTCTCCTACCTGTACCTACAGAGGGTCCTGTACAGCTGTGTTGTGAACCTATTGTACCACATATTATGGGCAATACTGTTGCTCTGCCATTCTTTACAATGTAGCTTTCTGGTGATAGATACATATTATCTGTATAAAGACCAGAGGACATTTACTTTAGCCAAAAGTACCTTGTGTCTATCTTTAGTCTTCAGAGTAACTGGGTAGGTAGCTAGTGTGCTACTGCAGAAAATGTTTTTCTAAGAATATGTGTTGCACATACACTAGCAATATACAGTTTGTTCAATATTTACTGAATTTTAAATTAACTAATGGGTTAATTTAATCATGGATGTCTCTGTGCAGGAAACAGCTGCCATTGTATGGCAGTATTGTAATTCCCACACTTAAAACTGAATTAGTAACTAAAACAAGAACTAGAACTAAAGTTATTTAAAAATGTTGGTTGCATAATAGGATTTTTGTAATTTGTAAGTTTTTTTATGCCTTTCTAGTAATTTGTCACTTTTTTCAGCCACTCTAATTAATTAACACATTTTCTCCTTGACAACAACTCCTTCTTCACTCTCCTCCCCTCAAGCCTCATTACCTATCCCATTCCCTTTCTAGTCCCATCCATTCCCTACCACATATTCCTGCTCTCACCTTGAACCATCCCCTCCCACTCTCATACCCTATACCACTACATATCAGCCATATCTACTAGTCATTCTCTCTCTCTACTGTATCTCCTATCATGTGGCATCTCTGTCAATCTGTCTCCTTCTACCATACTTCATTTGCCTTCAACCCCTCTCTCCCACCCTCCCTCATACTCTCAACACCCACTCTATCACCCATATTTAGTCTCACCATCACTCTTCCCCATCTCACCTCTTCAAAATTACCTCCTTTTCTAGCTCATCTCTCTCCACTAGTCGGAACCCTAGATATCCTTCTGTTCTGAACCTAAGCTTCTATATTCTCATGTTCTTTGACACATTTCTTTTGGATGGAGACATCCAACCCAACCCAGGACCTACCACCCCTTGCCTGCACAATACCTCAACCCTAATATCTCCCCTACCTACCTCCTCCTAACAACACTCCTCCACCTAAATCACTAAAAATCTTCTCACTAAATATTCAAAGCATTGTAAATAAAATAACAGAACTGCACTCTTGATTTCTAATACATCTCCCCACATCCTAACTCTATCGGAAACCTGGCTTAAACCACACAGCCTCAACGTGGAAATCATACTTCCAGGCTACAATATATTTTGGTGGCTATTGTCTACTCTGAACTACTAAACCTGTCCCCTCTTTCCATCTCTGTTCCATCTTTCTCACTTGCAGAAATCCTTATTGTTAACTGTCACCTAAACTCACACACGATTTGCCATAGTCTCTCTATTTACATTCCCCCAGCAATAATACTCCATTCCTTGAGAACTTTCTCTCCTGGCTCACTTAGCATGTCCCCTACCATCATACTTGGAGACGTTAACATAGACTAGTCTAAACTGTCCTCATCCCCTACTCATAGTCTCAACCTCCATTGATTTTACCAACACATTTCTACCCCCACTAGAACTTACAAAAAATCTCCTTCTGGACCTATCCTTGATGGGATTCTTACCTCAGCTCCCAACCATTACCATAACCCTGGCAGACTTCCAAGCTCTTTAAGTGATCACTCCCCAACCTTTATTCATCGATTCCACCCAGCATTTGCCCAAAGACCATACTTATAGAATATGCCGGAACCTCACCTACTTTGACCCTGACACTTTTAACTCTTAACTACCTGGCATCAATTGGTCCTTCCTATACCACCTCCCTCTCAGTGAGGCTGTAAAGTCCTTCAATAAGATTTTCCTTGACACTCTTGAGTCTATTGCCCCTTCTAGAAAAATTAGAATTAAATCCAACTATGCCCCCTGGCTTACAAAACAAACCCAACTGATCATGCACAAAAGAGATAGCAACAGAGCTTATTCTTCCTCTAACCAATGCAGCCGACACAAAAATCTCCCAAAAATTCTGGACCTCCATCAACAACCTGCTCCACCTAGGTAAACCCACTACTGCCAACCCCTTTCCGCACAATACTGCCACTGAAAAGGCCACTCTCCTCAAGAACTGTTTAATAGAAACTATCCAAAAGCTGCACAACATAGTACATCTCACTAAACCCCTCTATCACCACTTAATAAAACTCTTTCCAATACATTTTCTTTCCAACCAGTCCCAATCTCTTCTAAATAAACTTAAGCCTTGCTCCCCCTCTGCTGACCACCTACACTCCCACTTCCTAAAAATAGCTGCACAATCCATCACCTACCCTTGTCACTATAGTTATTAATCATTCCCTCTCTGAGGCCCTTGTTCTAGATATCTGGAAATCCTTTTTTACAATCCCTCTTTACAAAGGCGGCAACTCTACTGATCCCTCTGACTTTAGACCTATTGATATTTTATCCGCTTTCTAAAATTTTAGAAAAGTACATCCATGCTCAGTTAATCAAACACCTTCTTGACAACAATCTCCTTACTCCTACCCAACATGACTTTAGACCCCACCATAGCATAGCCACTGCATTAGTCTCCTTTACTCAAACAATAGCTGAAGCCCGTGACAATAACTTGCTCATCTCCTGTCTATTCCTTGATCTTTCAAAGGCCTTTGATACTGTCTCTCACTCTAAACTCCTTACTAAACTTTCTGATCTACATCTCTGTTCCTCCTCCATCAACTAGTTCTCTACCTACCTCTCTGGCAGGCAGCAATCTATCCACTGGCAAACTGTCCTCTCTCCATTCCTCCCTGTAAATACTAGAGTTCCCCAAGGAGCAATTCTAGGCCCCCCCTTCTGTTCAACATATTCACTAACAAACTTCACTCTGCTACTAACCTCTCTACACTTCTACAATATGCCGATGACTCCACCCTTATCAACTCTGCCGACAACATCCCTGATCTTCTAGCTCTCACTCAACAAACCTTCACCTCTGTCAAAACCTGGCTATCTGATAACCAATTAATACTAAATCCAAAAAAAACCTAAACTCCTCCTCTTCCCTAAAACACTCGCCCAGCACAAACCCTCTTTCTCTATCACCTCTCTTAATAACACTATCATGAAACCTGAACCCCATAACAAACTACGTGGACTAATTATTGATGATGAACTAAAATTTGATGCTCATATCCAACAATGTGTAAAAAAGACCCACCAGAAACTCAGGCTTCTCTATCGCAACCAGAAATTTCTGTCACCTTCTTCCAAACCTTTCCTTGCTCAGTCCCTTCTTCTACCCTGCCTTCTCTATGCTGCCCCTGTCCTTACTAATGTTAAAACTTCACTTACCACTAAACTAGAGCAAACCTATTACAAAATAGCCAGGTTTGCCTCTAATCTCTATAAATCCCACCACCGTCTTGCCCTTAAATCACTCCAATGACCAGAATTCTCTAAACAACTACTTCTATCCCAACTTCACATTACACACTCTATCCTGAATGACCCCTCTTCCTGCCCTTCCATCTCCAACCTAGTCTCTTACTACAACCCCTAACATCATCTTCGTACTTCCAGCAAACACCTCCTAGACATATTATAAACCCAATAAAAATATAGGGAAGTCCCTCTGCAAATACTCTGTTGCACATGCTTGGAACTCCCTCCCTCAAAACATAAGAAGCATTCATCAAAAACACTTGTTCAAAAAAGAACTTAGACTTTTTCTTCAGAGTACATAGTCCTGCCCTTGTCTAACCCCTACTTGATCTAGTCTCTTCTCTTCTCAACTTTAACTCCTTTTCCCTAGTCTACTCTTTACTTCCTCGAACGTGCCTCATATACCTTTATACCTCCCTCTCACCTCACTTCCATAGCATATATATATTCATATATAGCTTTATTTCTTTATATTTCTTTCAGTATTTCGGGATTGTAAAGGGGAACCATATATATATATATATATATATATATATATATATATATATATATACACACACACACACACACACACACACACACACATATATATATATATATATATATATATATATATATATATCTTATAAAATTTTGATTGAATGGTTTATCTATTTGTATGTACTTCATGTGTGATATTCTATAGACATGTCAATTGTTATTTAACCTACTCTATGTACAGATATTCTCTAGCTGTTGATATTCTTATCGTGTTTCATGGTGGTTGTGCTGTGGTAGCATTGTCACCTCACAGTAAGATGTTGTCCTGTTCGATTCTCAGCTAGAGTGTCTTCTGTGTGGAGACATGCGTAAATGGGCGTACCTTCGTTGATGGTTGTGCATCAGAGATGGCAACTCGGTATGTAAAAATCTACTGCCAATCATTAGCGGACCGGAGTTCCACTGTGGCGACCCTTAACCGGGAAAAGCCAAAAGACACAACAACTCATTTTTATGATTTGATTTTTATTGTAAAAATATGTAATACTTCTGGAACTTTTCTCCTCAGGTCTCCACTGAAAATGGGCCCCTGGCTCAGTTGGACTTACCCGTTTAACAAATGTCAATAAATAAAATAAGAATATAAATATTTTTAATAACTTGTTTTAATCTGTTCAGTTTTTAATTGGTGCGCATCTAGTTAAGTGATACATTAATTCCTATTTTAAATAACATGTATTGATGTACATTTTGATTCAGATGAAGTTCTAGCTATCACAGAGAATAAAAATCCTTAATTTGTTAATAAACTGCACCATCAGCTAAGACACTTGTACTGTTTCACAGTTCTGCATCATACTGCACTGCTGTTTTTGGTCAGATATACATAAATGGGAGTACTAGTTTTTTTGTACTGTTCTACCACTCTGTATATCTGCAGAGTGCATTTATAATGTTTTTTTGTGTGTGTGTGTGTGTGTGTGTGTGTGTGTGTGTGTGTGTGTGTGTGTGTGTGTGTGCGCGCGCGTGTGTATGTGTGTGTGTGCGCATGTACTCGTGCATGTGCTTGTTTGTAAGGTACACAGACATCTATGTGTGGGTAGTGTGTACAATCTTTGTATGTTTGTGTGCATGTGTGTGCATGCACTCGTGTACTTGTATGCATGTGAGTATAAACATACATCTATGTGTGTAGTGTATGCAGTGTGCAATGTGTGTGTGCATGTGTGTGTGTGTTTATGCGTGCGTGCGCGTGTGTGTGTGCACTCATGAGCATGTATACATCTATGTGTGTGGTGTGTGCAATGTAAGTGTGTTTGTGTGTGTGTGTGTGTGTGTGTATATGTCTTGCAGGATCTTCCATTCAGTGTAAAATAAGTCTTTGGTAATATGTATTAGACCTCTTGTTTATATTCGTTCAAAAAAAAACTGCCATAGTACACTCTTCTTTTACCCTAATAGTTGTTCTGCAAGCTAATTTATCTGACTTGCAGGAGTCACCATACCATGTTACTACTGAAATGTTACTAATATAATAGTTATACTCAAATTTTCTGAATAATAAGGGGTGCTACATATAGTGTACAGCTCTGTTCATAATACATAAACAGAGCATTTGTGTGACAGTATTATGATTGTATAATTAACTTAATTAGTACAGCAGTCTGATTTCTAAGGTAGGGACATTGTTATGATTTCCTAAAGTCAATACAGGATAATTAGCTTAACAGCAACATTATTTGGAAGGCTTTTAGACATTTGTTGATGTCTATATTCTAAACTGTAAAACTAGTTAGTAAGGAGAATGACTGAAAGTGTGTGACTATGCCATTAAAGTATAATAGTAGCCCCCTGACCGAAACAACTACACAGTAACTCCGGCCGTCAAATCCCTTCCTTTTTACTGTTGTACTCTTATACCTAACTCACTCACTGTGTCCTACCCATGACTGGTGCAGAGATATGACATTCACACTCAGTCTTTCACACTGAATTCAGTGCTGAATGGAGAACAGCAGATTGAGCTAGGAGTGTATATGCCATTAAACACTTCTCACATACTTTCACGTGAAATGTTTTTATTAGGAAAAAAGAATATGAAGATAAAAGACTGACTGTTATGGTTATAAAACTAATAAAGTGTGTTGGTCCCTAATGTCAAATGCATCAATTGTTCTTTAGACATCTTAATTTGGAATGTATTTAGCAGTTAAAGACTTAAAGTAGTGTCTTTGTTCTTGTATGTTACACAACCCTGTGAAGTACTTTCAAGGTATATAATTTTGCGGCATTTTAGAAAAGAATTCAACACTCATGTCATTGTTGTTACTGTATACTCATTTAGTTGAGTTCATTTCTTTGTCACTTCATCAGATGGCACACAGGCATGTCTGTCAGCAACTGTTTTTTTTTAAGTTCTTCCAGATTTATACTCATTACTTCAGTAATGCTGTCACCTTATCTTAGGCTCTTCCACTCCTTTTTCTTTTGTTTTAGATTCAGAGGTGCTAAGCTAACTACCCTTGCGAGCCATTTTAAGCTTAGCCAATTATCCCTTGTGAGACTCAAACCCTACACCTTGTGTTTGTAAGGCAAACACCTTAACCATTAGGCCACCCTCCCAACCCAGTCTTCCATCTTTCCTAGCATCAGTGTTTTCTCAAAATAATTCTGTCTTTGCATTATATGGCCAAAGTATATGAGGTTTAGTTTTACTGTTAATTCTTTCAGTGAACATATTGGTTTTATTTTCTTAAGTATTGACAAATTTGATACTGTACTGCAGCACAATAGGCCTGAATCTTGGCAAGTCTTCTATCATCATTTAAATGATGAGTCAGCAAGGCACATGAACTGATTAGTCAGTATTAGAAGAGGTACCTTACATCTAGCTGCTACAGTATTCTGCCCCTAAACTGGAGGTTTATATTCCAAAATCCAAAACATGTCTGAAATCTGTTATTAAATCCAGAGAAACTCAGTAAAAAGTGCAGCACAAAGCATAGGGTGTTATGGTAAAAGCTCTGTTTTCAGCTTCATTTGTGATTACCCTGTGTGCTGCTCAGTTTCTATACCTAAGGAAATGCACACATGTGACCTATATCCAGGAAAAGATAATTTAAGTAATGAGTTTATAGGTGATGAAGGGAGCCATTCAGAGATGCAGGCTAGGGAGAGTGGAATACAATATACCCTAGAGCAGGTGGGCTGACAGGCTAGGATCTGGGACAGAAAAAGGAGACAGCCTGAGTTACAGCCACAGAGATAACCTGCTGGAAAAGACAGATGCCACTGTGACTTTGCTTTCTGCCATGTATGCCCTTCACAGAAACAAAGGAATGAACAGATAGAAGGCAGGGCCAGATGGTAGGATGCAGTGGCTTAAGCTGATGGCCCTACAAGACTGATGGAGGGGGGTGGGGGATTGTTAGGAAACTTCCTGTTTTCCTTTGGGAGACTTACGTTTTTGCCTTCTCCAGTGAGAAGTGTTATTTATGGCTATGTGTCATAGTCACTTTGGTGGAGTAACACGCTTGGACAGAAGGAGGGTATAAAATGCAAGTGAAGGATATGGGTTTTGCATGGATGTCCCTACCCTCAGACTAATCAGAGAATGGGCTACTAAGGCTAGTTCCATTAGGGAAACAGAATGCAGGGTAGACCTGCAGTTGCAAAATAACTTGCAAATGGTCATCCCATGTGCCTGCTATAGCAGTTTTTCACTTAAAGGGAGCAGATTGCAAGCTGAATTGCTTGTCACCAGTCTGATCTGTCACATCCAAGCTTGTTCTTTGCACACTACTGATGCACCAATTTACTATTGATCTGAAATGCTGCAAATAAAAAATAATTCAACAAGTCTTCTGAACTCATAAATAAAAGCACTGACGCAGCCATTTCTTCCAAGAATGTGTGGGTTATCCCTTTCTTTTAATGTAACGCAAGAAAAGTTTTGCTTTATCTCATAATAATGGGAGTTTCGATTCTAGGACTGCAAGTTTTTACCCCTCCTCTCAAAGTACACACTTTAATTAAATTTAACCACACTAAAAAGAAGAAAAATGATACTGCATCTGTTACAGCTTGTGAGGCCTGTGTATTAATGTTTGTGTAATGGTGTGAGTTCCTTATCTTTTACCAGCAAAAAAAAATATTACATCACAGTGTAGGGAAGACCATTCTTTGTAAGGTCACACAGTATTACTATGAATAATATAAATGTTGTAGAATCTTATGAAGGTACTACCGGACCACATTTATTTATTATTTATTTATTTGCATTTGTTTACCAGGAAGGTCCACTGGGTCAAAGGTACCCCTTTTCAGTGGAGGCCCGGGTAGAATAGCTCCATAATGAATAATACATACATAGAATAGAAAAAAAATTAAGAACAATAATTAAAAAAAAAAAAAACAATAATGCACACATTTGAATAGTAAGCAGTAACAGAGTAGGGTACTACAACAAGTATCACAGTATTTTGTTTTAGCACAGTCAAACACTACCTTTCTACTGGGGAATGGAGTGGCAGGAGAGAGATAGTTCAGGTTATGGGTTGTGAGGAGCTAGCACATTCCATTTGGAGGAGAGATGATGTCCCAAAGATTTTTTGCTTTGCATAAATGCTGCTGTATACAAGCATTATTTACAAAGCATAATGAATCTTAGAGGTATCTTGCCTTAAATAAATAATTTCTCTTTGGTTTGTGGTGATTTGTTTGGGGGCTGTGCTTCTACTCTTGTGTGTTTCCTGTTTTACAGGAAAGTGATCAACACATCCTGAGTGTAGGGCAAGCGGAAACAGCCTTCTTCCTTCAGATAGGCAGGAGAGTCACAGAACAATTGTCGGAATCTCACAAGGGCTAGGTTTGAGAAGGGGGATGGTGACACGGGATAGACAGGGCTGAAAGTGAACAGCATAACTGAAATGTCAAGTGATGTTAGTAACTTAAAACCTTAATGTAATCAGATTGGAAGGAATTCTTAATGGACTGATAACATGCTTTCTGTGGTAATCACAGGGAACAGGGATGACTTACTAGTGAGTCAGAAAAGCTGTCACTCATTACTTTGGTGACCAAAGTTCAAATACAGGTTTAAGTCACTTAAAAGTTAGAAGTTAGAAAGAGGAGGAAGAACATATTTTCCAAGGAACATCTCCCATCCACTCCTTGTTTTTTTAAGGTGGGGAAGGCATAAACATTGCAGTCAAGTCACAGCTTACCTCTGTAGGCACACATTACTTAGTAAATCTGGCATGAAAACATTCTAGACTCTGCAAGGAAAAACACTGTCCTGTAACTGAACAATCACCTCCTACAGATTCAGAGAAGACACAGAGGACCACTATGGTACAACAACATTTATCTGTCTTCTGGATAACTGATGCATACCTGAGAAGCCTGCAAGACATCAAGATATCATTTAAAGCTGTAACACCTCTAACTAAGCAGTACTGACGAAATACCTGAGCTGAACAAATGCATGAAATAAGTGATGTATTAGAACATGTGCTGAAACAGTCCACAGGAGAGACAGATTAGCAATTAATGAATGAATGAATAGAAATATGGCAAAGAGTTAATTGCCTGCCTATGTTCAGGGTCGCCCCTTATCCTCATTTTATAGATAGTCCTGAATTAGTCAGAAATGTTCTGCAAGGAAAAAAACAGAAAAAAGTAGCAAAATTCCTGATATTTTAGGAAGATAACTTTTACTATCTGTATTCTAGCAAATGTAGAAAATAAAAATATATGTAAAACAATATTGTTATGATATGAAAAAACAAAGCTAAAACAATACAAGAGCAACTCATCACTCTAGTAATAAAGGAAAAACATGTCCTTTGCATGAGCTGATCGAGTACTTTGTCTTACAAAACCTTACTTTTTAGTTATAAATGTCCTACCACCTGCATTCAAAAATGTGGGGATCACATCACTGGAGGTCAGGTTCCAAAAGACCTGCTCTCAGTGTAAATGGCCACTCACAGTGAAACACAGTCTTTTGGATCGGGTTCCATGTGTTTGTCCACTAAAGTTTTTTTAAATATACCCTGATGCACGTTTGTCACCTGTTTCTCTACTTTCTTTACCTTTTTGCATGTAAAAGTGCAAGTGCTTATATACATTGTTTTTGTTTCTCTATTCCTTCAGCAAGTAAAATTAGCTTTTTTTTTTTTCATTTTGTACATTTATTGTTTGAAAACTTCATTTTTGTCTCTCTGTATTTTTATTTATTTTTTTCTTAGGAACCTTTAAGTCTTGTCGTCCTTCTTCACCCCACCACCCTGACATGACTTATGTGTATGTAACTAGATGACCAGGCCAGTATCAACTACCAAACTATCAAAGTTTGGTCACATCAGAATATTTGGATTTCCCACCAAAGGATAACACAGTGCTGTGGGTTACTGTGTAAGCATGTATTTAAGCAATAACCAACGACGTGGTGTGGTATACTGAAGATTTACCCATGGTTGGTGTGATTAAATAAAGCCAACCGTGGGTAAATTTCAATATACCAAACCACGGAGTTAGTTATTGCTATTATACAATGACATTATTTAAGAAAAAACTACTTTTCTTAAACAATGTCTTTGTATAACGGCGCATTACTATTCTTCTGTGGCTGGTGGTATACTGCTGCCTTGTATTGATGTACTGCACATGCATATGGGACTTGCATTCCCATGCATACCGAGTAGATCAATGCTTTGGAAAGGAAGCAATGGAGAAAAGAAAGTCTCCATTGCTCCATTTTTATTTTTTATTATAAAAAAAAAGTTTGGCCTACTTTAGGGGTAGGATAGAGAGACAGAATGGAGGAAACGCCAAGAAAATCAGGTACGTGTCTTTAATTTTAAATAATGTACCTGATTTTCTTTGTATTTCCTCCATGCTGCCTCTCGGGTATGTCTGGAGTACAAACTATATATATTTTTTTAAATTTTTGATGGAAAAAAATAAACATTTTGGAATATACGAACAAAAAGATGTCCTGGTGACTGGACCTTTTTCCATTGGTATATTCTAGGATTTACAATGGGTTACGCCGGTTGGGCTGGCCAATCAGCGTGCATGTTTTTGAATACTAATGGCTAGTCATTGTATAATTGTCTATATAGCATATAGCAAAGTACCACCAGCCATTGCTAAAAACAGATGCCCATAAAATAATCCCATATTGTCCACTTTCTCAAGACAACACCAAAAAGTTAGCTGCTTTTTTCATTTTTACCCATGCAACCCAGTAGCCAAAGATCATTTCCCTCTACTGCCAGCAGCATTGGCAAAAGCATTGTTTCTGTTCCAACATTCTGCTGCAACACTCCAGCTATGTTTCCTTATTCTTCATAACAAGAAAGCTACATAACTAGTTGT
>NC_056726.1:1273064752-1273154752 GCF_019279795.1 Protopterus annectens | reverse complement strand
TGACATCCCGGGCTGTGTACTACATGAACTACAATATGAACTGGCACCTCACCTAAGTGTCATGTTTAATCATAGCCTCACCTCAGGTTTCGTGCCCACTGAGTGGCGCAGAGCTACAGTTATCCCAATCCACAAGGGGGGATCCACCTTGGATCCCGGAAACTACCGTCCCATCAGTCTGACAAGCCTTATCTGCAAGGCCATGGAGCGTATTATCATGGAACTTATAAACAAAGACATTGGCAACCTTCAAACACTGGACCCCACCCAGTTTGGGTTTGTGAAGGGCCGATCTTGTCTCCTGAACCTGACTGACTTCTTTGAATCAGTCTCCAAAGCCATGGACAAGGGTAAGGTGGTCCACACAGCCTATCTAGACCTTGCCAAGGCCTTTGACACCATCCCCCACTCTGGAATCATAGATAAACTTACTAAGTTGGGCATTAATCCCTATGTCACCCAATGGGTTGCTAAATGGCTTACTGATAGAACCCACACTGTAAAAGTAGCCGACTCCAAATCCAGGTCCAGACAAGTGACAAGTGGAGTACCTCAGGGTTCAGTCCTGGGGCCGCTCTTGTTTGGCATCTACTTCTCTGAAGTACAGGTCAACACTAAGGGACTCTGGCTAACAAAGTTTGCAGATGACTGCAAACTGGGAGCCATTATTGAATCCCCAAATAATGTGGATACTCTACAAAAGGGCCTTACAGAAACAGATGCTTGGTGCCAGAGCCATGGGCTCAAGCTCAATGCCAAGAAATGTATTGTTATCCCCTTTGGGAAAAAACATGTATCCATGAATTACCATATAGGTGGCAGTACACTAAACACAGAAAGTGTGATAAGAGACTTAGGGACACAGGTGGACAGTGGTCTCACCTTCGATAACCACATCGCCACAACAGTCAGGAAATCCTTCTTTGTGGCACACCTCATCACGAAGGGCTTTTCATCCAGAAAAAAGGAGGTCTTTGTCCCACTGTACTCATCCCTCATTAGACCCATTATAGAATACAACGCCCCATTTGGTATGTACCTCTCAAGACATCTGCAACAACTGGAAAGGCCTCAGAAATACCTCACTAAAAGAATCACAGGCCTAAAGCAGATGCCCTACGCTGACCGCCTTAAAAAACTCCAGCTATACTCTGTCGCATATCGTCTACTCAGAGGCGATCTCTGCTTAACATACAAGGCCATGTCAAACCCAGAGCTGTTGGACATGCTACACTTAAAGAAATCCCAATCCCTCAGAGCTACACGCTCCAGGGATCTAAATCTTGTCATCACAATAAACAAAACATGCTGGAGGGATAGGTTTCTGACCCAGAGACTCCCCAGACTCTGGAATAGATTGCCCATACATGTCAAGCAGAGTGCCTCTTTGGACCTCTTCAAGAGAAACCTTGATGATTGGATGGGAGAAAGGAAATTCACCCCAGGGATCACGTCAGTCGCCCTGCTAGACAGGGGTCCAGGAAAGTAAATAATGTGGGAAGAAATAGCTAGGGAATTGTTATGGCTAGGCTTGTATAGGCCCTAGGGCTGATAGCCTAGTACCAACCTATGAACCTATGTTTGTGAGGCAAACACCTTAACAATTATACCAACCCCCCCCCCCCCCCCAGAATTAAATAAACTGTATTTCTTTAGCTGGACTATTATAATTACTCACAATCTAGTATATTACCCATCAATATGGCATCAAGCTTCCCTCTAAGATGAGAAATAACAGTTGCCCAACAGTGAAACAATTCAGTCAGTGAGTTGATGGGAAATGCTCAGCATTCAGAAGAAGGTAGGACAGCAAGGGGAGGGAATGGTTTGTCAAGAAAAACAATTAGAGTAACTGGCAACATGCCCAGGGTCTTCAATAATTGCAGTTTCCAAAATATATAATGAAGTAAAGGGACTGGTTTTTAGCTATGCAAAACATAATATGCTATCACAGTGTGGAAGTGACTGCAGTATAATGAATACAAATGGAAACATTTCAGTTTTGATTGCAAACACATTGGTGCATTGGTTAATACTGCTGGTTGATATGCATGCCGTGAGTGACACTGTGTGTGTGTGTGTGTGTGTGTGTGTGTGTGTGTGTGTGTGTGTGTGTGTGTGTGTGTGTGTGTGCGTGCATGTGCATGTGTGTGTGTGCACGTGCATGTGTGTGTGTGTGTGTGTGTGTGTGTGTGTGTACGTGTGTGTGTGTGCATGCATGCGTGTGTGTCTGTGTGTGTGTGTCTGTGCATGCATGCGTGTGTGTGTGTCTGTGTGTGTGTGTCTGTGTGTGTGTGTGTGTGTGTGTGTGTGTGTGCATGTGTGCGTGTGTGCATGTGCGTGTGTGCGTGTGTGCTTGTTTGTGTGTGTGTGTGTGTGTGTGTGTGTGTTTACTCTGCTTCAGATAAAGCCCACAATTTTTGAGCCAGAATATAGTAAGCATGAAAGGCTGAATGTTTTGACAATGGAGGATGCTTCTGTTAGGTTTTTGTGATTATGTGGGGCATGTTACTATGTGTGACAGCAGTGCTGTGTATGTACTCATACCATATGTTAGATGTGAGTTGTACACATTGCTGTTGTGCAACAGAGACTTGCAGGCTAGTATAGATGTAATTTCCTTTATTATGGATATAGTTCCATTACTCCGCTGTATGTTTAAGAGCCTTTGCATGTGTGTGTGTCTGTCCGTATCTGTCCGTGTCTGCATGTCACTGTCTGTGTCTTTGTGTATTAATAATAATGCCTGCACCTGACAGCTCTTGCAATCATGTATATTGTGTGATTTTGTTATGGCATATAAGAAAGGAGGCAAAGCTATGTACACTAAAATCAGTTATTACTCTTTTTTAAAATACAGCTTTTTTTATAAGGATTCTAAAGTACTGAATGGTACTGAAGAATGGAAGATTCATTAGAGGACCAGTGCAAAAGAGCAACAGGATAATATTTTGCAGAACAGGAATGTAAACATTGCAGTCATGGATATTTTGTGTTTTTGAATTAAGGAATTCAGCTTATCTTCTGACAGCCATATTTGTCATCAGTAAATCAGCAGATTAGGAAATACAACAGACAGTTGTTGAAGAATTTTGTAACACTGCCTGGCCATTGTAAGTGCTGATAATATGCATTACACCACAGAAGGTCTGAAGGGGAAGAGTATGACACAAACATTTGCAACAGCGCTGATGCAGAAAAAGTAACAGAATTCATAGAAAGGGACTTGACTAGATCTAAAAAATGGCCTAAAACACAGAGGATTAAATGAAGTGCAAAAAAGAATGCAGCTTGGAAACAATAACGTGAGAAGGGACCTACACAGCTGGTTGGGAAGCAGTACCAACAAATAAAATAAAAAGATCCCTGAGATAACCAATATCATATAAACTGAAGGTAAGAAAGAAGCTTGCCAAAGTAGTGGTGAAGGCAGGTAGAGTGCTGGCATACATTTGAACAGGTATCTTTAGATGACAAAAATCACCCATTATCACCTTCTACAGGCAACTGGTATGACCCTGTCTGGAGTACTGTGTGCAATCCTGAAGATCTAATTTTTGACAAACCAAAGGATAGACACAGTATAGAGGACAGCATAAAATATGCGCAAGGTAGAGAGTTGGCAAGACGGTACTAATGTAGCTGGATGTATCTTTCTACTATTCTGCATTGTAGTATTTTATTTTTAATTATGGGCAGCCGAGGTGGTGCATTGGTTAGTGTTGGCACTTCATAGCAAGAGGTTCTCTGGTTCAATTCTTGACTGGGGTGCCTTTTGTGCAGAGTCTGCATGTCCTCCCTACGGTCATGTGGGTTTCCCCTGGGTGTTCCGGTTTCCTCCCACATCCCAAAGACATGCTGTAGGTGGATTGGACACTTTAAATTGTCCCCAGGTGTGAGTGTGTGTGCCTTCTGTGGAAGGTTGGGTGCCAGGCTGGCAACTTGACACAGTAAACCCCCATTGCCAATTGTTCTGCAGACTGTTGTTCCACTGTGGTGACCCCTAACTGGGAAAAGACAGAAGTATTTTATTTTTAATTGTACACATACCAGAGGTTAGTTTTTTCATGACTGCATATCAAAAATATTTGGACAAACCAGAATATGGGCAATATTTCTGAATTTTGTCTTCTGAAGTCAAAGAACTAAAGAATTCGGGACTCTCGTGTTACAGATAACTTGGCGTTCAGCAGGGGGACAGTACAACTACCATATGCAGTTAGCAGACAGTAAGGATGGCTCCCTTGAACAATAACCACTCACTGGATCCACTTAAATCTATTTCTTCCTGGTATCTTGACTATTCCGTCTGTTTCACTGCACGGACTACAAAACTCCTCTACAACTGGATTTGGTTTACGAATTTACCATTTGTACTACTACTTTAGGCCTTCTATCAAGGCTCCACATTTCTTGCTGACGAAATTTTGTTTTTTAGGGTATTTTACTTATGGGACAGGGTCATTCTAGCCTAACTAAAGCAATGTGTAGGCCTAACTTTGATTAGTGAAAATTGTATTTTCAATATGTCTAAAAATAAACAAATTGCCACATTATCTGCTATTTATAAGCAAACATCAAACAAGGATCCCAGATCACAACTATATCTTTCTAATGAAAGAAAAAAAGTAATAATAAAAACGGCACAGCTTCAGAATGCTTTCAAGAATGTTCTAAAAATGCCATGGGAAGCAATGTATTATTAATTAAACGACGAAGGTGTTATAATATGAAGTTACTGGAATCTACTATACTATAAGATAGCTTGTATAATTAAAGGCACTTATTTGTATCCTCAAATAATTTCACTGATCTTATTTTTTACTCCTTTGAAAAAAGTCATCTATTTGTGACCTACTCAATGGTGTCAATGATATTTAAAAGGCTATCTATAAACTGGGGACATATTTTCAGGCATTTGAAAACAAATATTGACTTTATAGCATTATCATAATAGTAAGCTATTCAGAATGAACCAGTTAGGCACTTTTACTTAACATCTGCAGCACTGCCTAATATACTTAGAAGGCAGATTCAAGAGGGACAAATTGATCAGAACACTGAGAGAGTAATACCAATCAAGGAGTTTAGAAGAAGCAGGTCAATAATATGTTACTCAGATGGAAGGTCTTATCAAGGCTTTACCTATCTACATTATATACATATGGCCAGATTCATTAATGGCTGCACTAAGCATACACCACTCTGTGCGAATAGATAACACAAGCTAAATCCCATCTTCTTACTCCTAATTTTAGTTTTCTTATTGATTTTCTTGCAACCTTGAATATCAAGGGAGATTCCTAAAGGTTACCACAATGTGTAGACTACATCTACACTTATTCTAATCTTTTTGAGAGAATACACAGTGCAAAAATGTGGTATGTTCTTGAACACAGATCATGTACACTTAGTGTAGGCATTCATGAATATGGCCCTATATAGGACTTTACATACCACCTCACAAGCTCAATCCTTCATATATAACCTATGTGAAACCTTTCAGTATAGGTGATGCATTATGTGAGATGACAGCTACTAGAAAACAAAAACTGATATCATGGAGATGTTTTAATATTGAAATAACTGTTGATGTACCCACAGAAGTAAGAACAGAAACACAGCACCAGACATTTGGCTTCTGATACAATGTGGTATCAGATTCAAAATGTCTTATTCATCATTAGTTTTCTTCTGATGTAATGGTTCTGACTATAAAGATAATGATGAAAAGCAACCTTTACTTACAATAAGATTTTCTAAATATTTACATGCACTATCAAAATGGCTGTAATTTCATTGTCTATTGATATATAAATCTGCTTTTATAAATGTCAGTATCTTTTCTAATACTGTTCACTATTACCTCAAATTACTATTTTTATGTAAGGCACCATTGCTATTTGTCTGTTTTGGGTGGATCACCTTTTGAGTTTGTGATGGTGTGAGTCTTAATATGCTCCTCTATGGAACTTACTTATTTATGACAAACTCCTGTTTTTAATAGCTTTATCCACTTGACTTGATAATGTTTCACTTCTGTAAGCTGTGTATAAACATAAGAGACTGGGAGTCAGTAGCCATTGATAATTTTATTGGAAGGTCTCTCCAAACACCATTATATTGGGTGACTTCAACTACCCAAACATAGACTGGGAGCATTACTCTAGCTCCAACACCCTAGCCCAAAGGTTTCTAGAATTTATAAACTCAAATGCTATGGAACAACTTGTTACCACTCCCACAAGAGGAGAAAACATACTGGACCTGATCATCACCAACATGAGGACTCTATGCTCCAGACCAGAAGTGTATCCCTCACTGGTAAGATCAGACCATAAACTAATCTCACTGGATATTCACATCCCGACTCCACCCCCTGCCCTGAAAACCACAGTGAAAAACTTCTCTAAAGCAAATTTCACACTCCTCAAAACCGAGGTGGAATCCTTCAAAGCCCCCGGGCCTATGGAAAATACGGCCCAGACCGCAGAATCCTTTATAAGCGCATTCTATGAACACCTTCAGGAATGCATGGATCATGCAATCCCAAATAAAACCAAGACCCAATCCTCCAAAGGTGGACGTCCTGTCTGGTGGACCCCAGCCATAAACAAACTATACAATAGAAGGAGGAAGCTACTACATGATAGAGCAAAATCCCAAAAAGGGAAGGCATCTCTGATCAGTATTAGCAAAAAACTACGGGCACTCATAAAATCGTCTAAGGCCAGCTTCGAGAGAAAAATTGCACAGGACACTAAGGATAATCACAAGGCTTTCTTTAGTTATGTTAGGAACCTGGGTGGGAATTCCCAGATATGCTCAGAATTAGTCCAAAATGACAAAAAATACACCAAACCCACAGACATTGCCAACATCCTAGCTGACAGGTTCAGTGCAAACTTCTCCCCCCCTCCCCACCAAAAGGGCAAATATCTATCCCAGTACAGTGCTGCCCCCCTGACATCTCAGATGCTCAGGTAAGAGCTGCCTTCTCCAAAGCAAAAAACACAGCATCAATGGGACCAGACAGTGTCCCGGGCTGCATCCTACATGAACTCCAAGAAGAGCTAAACCCAAACATAAAACTACTGTTCAATCTCAGCCTCACTACAGGATATGTACCCAAAGAGTGGCATACAGCAACAGTGGTCCCTCTCCATAAAGGTGGTGCCTCAACGGATCCTGGAAACTATCACCCCATAAGCCTGACTAGCTTGGTCTGCAAAGCTATGGAAAGGATCATCATGGACATCATAAATAAAGATATTGGGGACTTACAGACACTGGATCCTACCCAGTTCGACTTTGTTAAGGGCAGATCCTGCCTCTTAAACCTGGTTGATTTCTTTGAAACAGTCACCAAGGTCATTGACGAGGGGAAGGTGGTCCACACAGCCTACCTGGACCTCGCAAAAGCCTTCGACACAATACCCCACTCGGGCATTATAGATAAGCTCACCAGCTTAAATATAAACCCCTATGTCACTAGATGGGTTGCAAACTGGCTCAAGGACAGAACCCACATGGTTAGAATTGCTGGAGCCATGTCAGACTCCAAACCAGTTACAAGTGGTGTCCCACAAGGCTCAGTCCTGGGACCTCTCTTGTTTGGTATATATTTCTCGGAGGTACAGGCCAACACAGAAGGACTGTGGCTGACCATGTTTGCAGATGACTGCAAACTGGGCACCATAATCGACTCTCCAGCCAACACAAGCATCCTCCAAAAGGGCCTCATAGAAACAGACAACTGGTGCCAGAGCCATGGCCTCAAGCTAAATGCCAAAAAGTGTACAGTCATCCCCTTTGGCAAAAACAAAGTGCCCACAAATTACCACATAGGTGGTTATCCATTAAGTACAGAAGAAGTAATTAGGGACCTGGGGACCCAAGTTGATAGCAATCTCTCATTTGACAACCACGTGGCCAAAGTGGTTAGAAAAACATTTTATATAGCCCACCTAATCATGAAGGGATTCACATCTAGATCGGGGAGGTCATCGTGCCTCTTTACTCATCCCTCATCAGGCCCATAATTGAGTACAATGCCTCTTTTGGGATGTACCTTACCAGACACCTGCAGCAACTGGAAAGACCCCAAAAGTACCTCACCAAGAGGATCAAAGGGCTCAAACAGATGCCATATGCTGCCCGGTTAAAGAAACTCCAGCTCTACTCAGTGGCATACCACCTGCTCAGAGGCAATCTGTGCCTGACGTATAAAGCCATGTCCAACCCGGACTTAATGGACATGCTGCACCTCAGAAAATCCAAATCCCATCAAGCTACGCGCTTGAGAGACTTGAACCTCAGCACTGAAATAAATAGGACATGCTGGAGGGACAGATTCATAACCCAGAGGCTCCCTTCACTCTGGAATAAAATCCCAGTCCAGTTTAGGCAGAGTCCCTCATTGACTCTCTTCAAGAGGAATCTTGATGAGTGGATGGGAGATCGTAGGTTTACCCCGGGTATCACTTCTGTGTCACTGTTAGACAGAGGCACAGTATACTAACCTCAAAAAAGGGCATAGCAAAATTAATTTAAAATGGGTGGTGAAAGCCAGACACACTCTGGCTAGGCTTATAAATGCCCTAGGGCAGATAGCCTAGTATGAACCTATGAACCTATGTGCCAGTTTAGTTGGAATTTGTCTCTCTAAAACCTACTTGGGACAACTGTCTGAGGCAAATTAATTAAGTTTGGTCATATATGGTGGTATAACCATAACCTAGTATGTTCTCTTACCAGTCAGATTTTTGTATTATAATATTTGATGAGTTGTTTGTACTGTTGTCTGCAGTTAATGGAGGGTACTGTGATGAAAGGAGATACTGCCAGCCCAGCTAGCTGGAATTTTGTAAATAATTGTATGTCATTTGTGAATATCAACATGATTTATATAGAAATGACAAAGGGAGGTACTGCCAGCACAGCTATCTGGAATTTTGTATATAATTATATGTCATTTGTGGATATCAACATGATTCATATAAGATACTTGTGTTACAAATGTATTAGAACTGTATGTCAGGTGTATATCAAACTGCTGGTAGAGAAGTGTGTGTTAAAAAGGTTTTTGCAAAGTGCTTAAAATGTAACCACAGCATGCCCTACTGGAATAGAATAGAAATGTACCTGCACTATTGTAACTGCTTAAATGTATATTTTAACAGTGGAAACTGGAGTACAAGAGATTAATTTCAGAAAAATAGCTGAAACTAAATTACTTTATGGCAGCAAGGAGACACAATGTCTAAAACTAGGGAACTTTCTGTATTGTCTTGGAAGTGTTTTATTGTTTTATGACTTCCACCACTTGGCAAAAGAGCTGAGGTGTATGTATTTTCACAGGTGGATGCTAAATACTGCCAGCTTTCAGCAGTGCGGGGTTTACCTGGGATAGAGTCAGATGACAAGAAATTAGGTAATTCTGCAAGTTATCCCAGCAGTAATATTTGAGATATTTAAGAGGAGTCTTAGAGAGAGGAGGGAAGTGTGTATTCTGTCTTGGACCTGGCAACAACAACTACCCATTCATGACACATCTGCATTGTTCTACAGAAAGTAAGCTGTTAGGGTATAGTAATTCTCTTAGATAAAGTCGGGAGTATAGTAAAGTTTAATTTAGATGTTTTTCCATATTTATTTGAGACTGTCCTCAATGTTGTTTTAAATATTTCTTTTGATTTTAAACTCTGATGTAACTGTAAATATATAATGAGTATTTTCTTGTTATTTTATTATTTATTAAATATATTTAAACCTTTCATTGTGGTTGATCTGTCTAGAGATATTTAAGCTCTGAGAGTACTTGCATATTTATTTGGTGACGCTGTGTAGGCCACTCCTAATAGCCTTGCTCTTGGTCAAACTACCATTTTATTAATAGTAACATTAAACAGTAAGATTGGACACCCTTTCTTAAGGACCTTAAAGTAGCTGATAAGCAGCTGGCTGGTGGTAGTGATAACAACCTGGACCAGTCTGGACAAAAGGGGGCATAGCTAGTAAACCTGTTCCAGCCTTTCCCAGGTGTGTGTGTGTGTGTGTGTGTGTGTGTGTGTGTGTGTGTGTGTGTGTAAATCAAACCTCAGAGTGTGTGTGTCAGCTACTTGGGTAGAGACACAAAGTGCTGGTGGTCTTGGCTTGGCCACTCAGCTGAGATCTCAGCTCTATAGCTGTGCCAGTGGGGAGTCTTATTGGGGATCTGGAGAAAGAGAGAGAAAACAGCCCCAGACTGACTGTGGTCTCTGTGTGCTCTTAAGGGAAATTGCACATGATGCAGAGAGCTACATTTGGAAATACTGTGTGTGTACTTGTCATCCTCCCAATGTACGTCCCCCAATGGTGCCAGTGGTGAAGATTGAGGCTCCTTAATTACTGGTCCAGTGGTGGAGCATTGGAGGTACCACTTTTGATCTTCTCAAATAAAAACATTACATTGTAAGTACTGCCATTTTTGTGGCTGAATTAAGTAAGGATGCTATTATGGCACTGCCAAACTGTTTATCAAAGGTATGGTACTGATTATTTGGTTTCCTCATTCAGAGTCTTGCTTCAGTATACATACTAATTGCGGCAGGCATTTTAGTGCCAATACCTTTTTCCCTGTTTTCTTTATCTAGCACCTCAGGCAAGTGGCAAACTTTGCTATTTTGTTGTAGCAGGATTCCAGTGTATTTACGCCTATTTTCTTAAGATTAGTGATTATAAGTGAGGCATAAAGACGGGAGGAAAGTAAACGAGTATTGGCCATGGATTTTCCAGTGGTGCTAGTAAGGAGAGGTTAGACTCTTTAGAGTGAGCCTAGTTTGATGTGTACCTTTTTGATAGTAGTAGCTAGGTGTTTATCAAATGTTGTCGATAGTAACACCAAGAGTTTGGTGTGTTCAGCAGGCTCTATTATCGTATTATTAGTGGAGTGGATGGTGAAGGTTGGATGGAGACTGTGTGTTTTGTTGCCAGTGAAGAGCATGAGTTTAGTTTTGTTAGGGTTAAGGATAAGTTGGGAGTCAGAGAGGAATTTATCAATGTCAAGGAAGTTTTTCGGGTGGTTTGGAGAAGTTCTGGAAAAGAGTGAGCTGAGCTTGTTACAGAATATAGAACGGATCTTGCTATGGTATATAAACTAACACAAAGCCACACTGAATTAGTTAATAGCTATAAAGTTCTTCACTTTTTGTAAGAAAATCTATGTTGATTAGCTCTTATATATGCCGTAGTCTAGGTGCACTGAATTTTCAATGTGTGATTGTGTGCATAATTTCATGCAACTCCTTTTCCGAGGGCACTCTGCTAAATGAGATGCAGTTTTACTGATACTGTTTGGTCTAACTACAGTTAGGACAATGTGCATGAATGTCGTATGATGAAGCATCTTGCTTCTTTGGATTATGTTTTTATCCAATAGAATGTGCCTTCTACCTATCCTCCATAAGTGCTATATGCTTTTACAGTCATTTTTTGTTATGTGTTATTTAATCTCTGAGAATTATTCATTTTTATGTAAAGGGATAAAAACAATAAAAACTGTGATTATTACAAAACAGTGCATTTTTTTACCAGAAACCACCAAAATATAGTCTACATCAACTTAACATATACGGTGTTGATAGGAAGGGGGATACTACAGAAACATTTAAGTATCTCTAGGGAATCTACGAAGTCTGAGTACCCTCTTTCAGAGAAAGGAGAGCTACATGGGAGCAATAATATACAAGGCAGAAGGCTCAAGTGAGATATGAAGAAGCATTTTATTTTCATGGAAATGGTGGGCAATTCTGAGAGGAGTATTCCCAAAAGAGATACTGCCATATTTATTTATTTTTTATTTACTTAGTTGCTTACTTACTTACATCAGTTAACCAGGCAGGAGCAGATGGGTTAGGGGTTCTTTTCGAAGGAGTCCTGTGTAGAAGGAAATCTCTAAGTAGTAGAATGAATAATGAAAAGTAGTACAATACAGTCGCGCAAGCTATTTTACAATTCCAGAAAGAAGCCAAGAATTACAAATGAAATTATTTTGCAATAAAGTTATACTGAAATATAAAAAAGTTATAGCATTCAGTCATACAAGCAGAGATATAACACAATATTTTTATGTTGGGTGGAAGGAAAAACACATACAATTTTGGTTATGTAGGATCTGTAGCTTATCTAGAAGGTAAGGAAAGATGGACCAAGCACTATTTTTGTCTAGGGGTGACTGCCCTGGGTGCAAGTTGAGAGGGGGCACAATCAGCAGGTACTGATGGTGCAGTACTGAGGTACCAGGATTCAGAAATGAATGCTGGTACTGTATTTATGATCATGGCTGAAGAGCTAAATTTCACGTGTGCTATTTTACAGGTAGCAAGCAGTTTGCTAAATTTTCAGACGTTTTTGGTTCTCAACCTTGACAGGATTTGTTTTCTTTTTCTTTCTTTTTTTCCCCCCTCAACTTAGAGTTTGGGGGGGGTGATAGATCAGGGACTATAAAGAGCACAGGATAACTTAGTCATGTTTGAGAATATATGGGTGAAATTCAGGGGTTCCTATTATATTATAGAAAGATAACATAATCTAGCGCTCAGAACTTCGAAATGGCTGCATTTCGAAGATCGCATTGTGGGATCACAGTACAGTGAAGACTAGGATCTCTGCTCTTTCCTCACTGTAGTGCAATCTCGGAGTTGGAATATATATTTAGTGGGCGGGTGCAGCCACTCACAATAAAAGCTTCGATATATGGCCATTTCGAAGTTTTGAGCGTTCGATTACATTATCTTTTGATAACTTAATATGAAACCAAAATTCAGAAACACTGTTTACCCTACACAGGTTAGTGAACTGTGACAGTCAAGGAAAAGACCAGTTCTCAATGTACAGAAAATTTGTACCCTATGTGTCACAGTAACAGAAGTGATTTGTTAACTTGTTTTTTAATTAGAGTACTTAAATGGCATTGTACAAATGAAGTAACATAACAGATGTTACTGCATTCCAAGAAGACAGCTGCATGCAGTGCATATGAAGATGAGCTTCATGACATGAATAACAGTGAAATTCAGAGACAGCTACAGTTTGAATCGGATGTAGTATTAGAAATTGTGGTATATCATAGTTGGAGGGGTGCCATACAAAGTGGAAGTCCACTGTGCTCATATGAAGCACAGACTGAGATCCTGTTAGTAGTATAATGTTAATACTGAATACATAAACCAGCCTTCCGGAATACAATAACTCATATAATACTGTTACTACAGCTGTGGCCTATTGCCTGCATACATGTGCTGACATGAAATAGCAGGCTGCACTCACATCAATATAAACTAGAACATGTTGGTTACATGACAGGACACCATATGTTTTTGACAGCTATTATGACATTCAAAGCCCAAAATAAGAGTCAAGCAAGAGTGGGCAATGGGTGCAGTGAAGTTTAGCCAGTTTTTAAACTTCACAGCCCACCCCTGACTACTAGCCTAGCTGCAATGGTTCGTATTTCATACTAAAGACCCTTAAATGCTATACAGTGCAGCTGTGTAATCAAATGCTAAGTAACGTGGGTATGGGGGCACAGTACTGCCCTTGTATGTGCTATGTTTGTATACAGTTAGCCCTTGAGTACTGAAAATTCATTGTATAAATGTGGGGCATGCAGAGATGCTTACTTTGCACTCCTTCTATTTTGATGGATTATCCAAAAGTACCTAATACACTATGCATACATAGGGTATACATATATGGTGCACAGTGCTGCTCCCTTGTAGAGACTATAGTGTGCTAAAGATATGCTCCCAAATACTGTGTCATTTGCATTACTGAACTATATAATACACAGTGTCACCAAACCATCTTCCCTCCACATTCCATCACAAGTGCCTTGTTTAAGCTATTTAATAATACAGAGTATATTACTTCATACGGCTCTGTGCTCCATTCATCCTGCACCCCAGACTGACATCTTCTTCCCAGTATTCAGGGTGCTTTGGTGTTGAATGGTACTCAGTGATAATTCCTGTTTACCATTCATTTATCTGACTGGGGAACACCGAGCACAAGCTGACAGGAGCATATTGTTACTGAGCATGCATTGTCAGCTAATTCTCTGAGCATACATCTGCAGCATGGCTCATTTATTTATTATTTATTTATCTATTGACATTTGTTGACCAGGAAAAGTCCACTGGGCCAGGCCAGCCCATTTTCAGTGGAGGGAGAAAAGCTCCAGAGAACAAACAAAGAGTACAAAACAAAACATGCTCCAGGGAACATAAGTATACAAACCATAATACAATTAAATGTATTTTACATAAGAAGTACCTTAAACAAAATAAAAAAAATAGAGAGTAAAGCTACAGAAGATACAAAAACTTATTGGAGAAGCAAAAATAAAAATGTGATAGTATAGCAATAACCCACGCCTGGGTGTGGGTAATGCTAAATTTACCCACGGTTGGCATGGTTTGGTCCCGAGTAAGCCCGAGGACCAAACAAAGCCAACCGTGGGTAAATTTAGCATTACCCACACACAGAAGTGGGTTATTGCTATTATACCATGACATTATTTAAGAAAAGAAACTATTAATTTTCTTAAATAATGGCATAGTGTAATGCCTGTTTACTGCCCTTCCGCAGATGTCTGGCATCCGGCAGTTCTGATGTACTGCGCCTGCGCAGTACATCAGAGTTGAGCAAAAGCAATGGAGAAAGCAAGATCTCCGTTGCTTTTTTAGTGTTTAGCTATGTTAAATGAGTTTAACATAGCGAGACAGTTTAAAATAAGCAACGGACATCTCCGTTGCTTATTTTAAAACTGTCTCGCTATGTTAAACTCATTTAACATAGCGAAACTAAAAAGCAACGGAGATCTTGCTTTCTCCGTTGCTTTTTTTTAAAACACTGTCTCGCTATGTTAAATGGGTTTAACATAGTGAGACAGCTTTAAAATAAGCAACGGAGATCTCCGTTGCTTATTTTAAAGCTGTCTCGCTATGTTAAACCCATTTAACATAGCGAGACAGTGTTTTAAAAAACCGAGTTATACTAATGGAAAAAAGTCCGGGTGACCGGACCTTTTTTCATTAGTATAACTCGATTTACAACGGGCACGCTGGCCAATCAGCGTGCACGTTTTGGGGGGGTCATGGTATAATATAAAGTATTACTCAGAGAAATCTGGCATGCCATGAAAAGCATAATACAGAGGTGTTTGGAAGTAAATAATAACAAGCCGTTAAACTCAGAAGAAGAGGAATATCATTTTTTTAATTTTATTTGATCAGGAAGTGGGAACATGGAAGTGATGTTAGTGTGAAGCCATAGGCGTAGGGGTTAATGATGGCAAAGAGGTAAGGGAATAAGAAATGGGGCAGGGATTAGTAAAGGTTAGTGGACAAACAGGCAGTACAGGAGAAGGATGTTTGATACAGAAGAGGGAGACAGGGAAATGGTGAGAGAAAGGTGGGGGAAAAATAAGGGAGGTAGTTTGGAAGAGTAGAGGGAGAGTGGAGAATAGTGAGAGAAGGGTGGGGGAAGGAGGAAGGAGTTAAAAGATGAGAAGAGGGATGTGCTAGATGAAGTGTACTAGTGGGAGTTTAAAAGAAAAAAAGATATTGTGAGTAAATGGGCTGGAAAGGTTGAGTTTAGGTAATGGCTGAGGAGGGAACTGAGCAGTTATATATCTACATGGAAGAGAGATGATTATGCAGTGCGCCTTTGAATTTAGAGGGTCTTGGTTGAAGGCATAAAGATGTTGGAAGATTATTCCAAATTTGCAGTCTGAAGAAATAATAGCTCTACAGATGGGTAAAAATTATTTTTTTATGTAGAAAAACCCTATAAGGTCATTGAGGACAGTAAATATAATTTGGACAATGGTTGCCCAGAATACTTTAATAACCCAAAGAAATGGCATTAACTGCAACACATTCTTGTGTAAAATAGACAATAAAACATGTAAAGAGTTTAGTTTAGAGATCCTTATCATAGAATCATATTCTGACAAAAAAATAAGTAACGGTTATACACCAGTGTTCTTATCAACAGGTATATAGTAAAGGTCATGAAAAGGCTTACATCTTATATATTCTGTGAGAAGAAATAGAGTGATAGGAATTTGGTTTTTAGAAGGCACACAGCAAAAGCACTGCAAGCCACATAACGTAATGACTGACACACATGCCATACAATTAATGTAAATTATTGGAACACTGTGTGTGTTATCAGAGAATTAGAATTTAAACTACAAACTGTTCTTAGATAATAGCCTTACAAATATACCCTACTGATTGTATTATTCAGAAGTACCAGTAATGTTTCTGGAGTTATTAAAGCTAATAAAACTTGTTACCTAAACATTACATACATTTTCAACCAGACGTTTATAAGCAGTTTGATAGAATTACATTAAATGTAATATACATCAACATAAAGTTAGTGTGGCTGCAATGAATGAAGTAAATATCATAGCTAAATGCATTAATAAAGAGAAAAAAGTTGTGGCACTTTAACTTACCTCGTTCCATAAGGGTATTGAATAGAGAGGTGTTGGAAAAGAAGAAGAGATAACCAAAGGTTTGTGATAGCAAATCTGGGTGCAGTTCACACTCATGGCTAAGATGGAATGTAGCTTGATAAATATCCAAGGTACCACGGACTCCCTCTGGCATGCTGCTGAGGTCTTCCACGTTGGCCAGATCTCCAGAAGTGGTGAAAGGATTTGTATCCAGGAGAGAAGGTAAGGCAGTATATAAAGTCTGGATACAAAGAATGAAAATTCAAGCAAGTGAAAGACTGTACTGTACAGATTTTAAATGCTTCATGAAATACAACAGGAGTCATATTTATACAGTTTCACTGGAAAACAAAACTCATCCATGGTCTTGACAGCTATCTAGTATGTTAATAGCATTTTCTGTTCAGCTAATCTAAGTTTAAATTTAAGTTCAGAAAGCCAATTCCTACAACAAAAATGGCACAAATATTTCCTATGCTACTGAAAGGGAAGGCCATTATATCCTTCCCCTGCATTAGATTCATGGGCTGAACTAATACTGTAGAGTCTAAATGTCAATTGTTTATTTTGGGTTACCAGTACATTAATATATATCCCTTTACTTGGGTTGTGGCATAAATACTTCAGCATTGTAAAAACAGGAAAAAGTGAATCTCTTTTTCTATTAAATCCAAGAAAGATAATGCCTTTAATTGCTTAAACAGTAGATAATGTCTGGCAGTTAACAAAGAGGACTAAAACTCTGACTTGTTTTATCTTCGTGTATATTCATATTCTTCCTCTCCAATATTTCCATTACAGTTTGCCAGTTGCTGTAGTATGAGGTAATTCTGTTGGTTCTGTTCTTTAAAGTAGGAATTTCTATTCATCCAGCTGTCAAAACAAGTTTTTTTAAATCCCCTGAATGATGGAGAAGTTACATATTTCCAATTAGTAGTGATGATCTTACGTGCAGTAGCAAGTAAAGTCCAAAGAACTGAAGATTTCTTTTTAGGAACACATTTGAGCAAAGGGGAGTTAAACAAAACTAGAGATTTGGTTAAATGAAAATTATCATTAACTGCAATCTGTAAAAAATAATTAATGTTATTCCAGTACTCTTTAAGATATGTATAATTATAGAAATCATGCTGCCAGTTAGCCTTTAATTTTATTCCACATCTCCAACACTCCTTTTCATTTCAAACATTAAAGCTAATTTCTGTGGAGTAAGAAAACTCCTATGTAAAAATCTCCAAGTAAATAAATGCCATTGAAGTGACAATGTAGTATATTTTGAAGATTTAAGTATCAATTCTTTATCTTCTTGTGTTGGTAGATGTCCATTTATTGATGCAAAATAATTCCAATATTTATTTTTATTTATTTAACAGTTCTTTACCAGGAAAGTCTGATTTGGAACAAGGTAAATTTTCAGCAGATGCCTGGGGAGAAATGCTCCAGATGCATGTCTTTGTAATGTGGGAGGAAACTGGAGCACCCAGAGGAAACCCACACGAATGCAGGGAGGATATGCAGACTTGGCACAGAAGGCATCCCAGCCGAGAATCGAACCAGAGGACCTCTTGCTGTGAGGCAACAATGCAACCACTGTGATTTGTTATGATAGATTTTTGTTTTTTTTTAACAACTTTATAAATGTTTGACAGATAGCCATTACCATGGAAATGTTGATTAATAATAATTAGTATGTATTCTATTAAATTAAGTCTATTCTGTCTGAGAGATGATTGGATTAATTCTATTTTATTTACAATATATTGTCTCAAAGACTGTAGGAACAACCACATATTTTTATCTATATTAAATTTATTTGATTGACAAAGAGAATCTTGTCCTGATCCAACCACTGGTCCAGAAATAAAAGTTCCCCTTGTTTAATATGTTCATCCTATGAATTTGCAATGTCTCCAGATTATTGGATATGGACACTATAGGAAAAAGAGAAAAAAGCCAAGAATTAATGCTAGGTTCTTTAGTGAATTTTTTTTAAAAATTCAATATTGTAAAGTTTATATAACTAGATGGAATTGTAATGGCTTTGTTCTCTAATATATAGTCTTTAAGCATCCAATATAATAGATTGTATAATATGGATAAACATTCTTGTATTTGGTTTTGTATAGCTTCTAGCCAAATCTGTTCTTGTAATTGTTTCCATATAGATGTGTAAGAAGGATTTAATCATAGTGTTATGTTTTTAACTATGGAGGAAAGTATGTAAGTCTCTATATCAGGTAAATTTATTCCCCCATCCTTCCAGTTTATTAAGTGGCTATTTACTGCTATTCTGGGTTTTTTGGGTACCATAGGAAATATAAAATTATTTTGTTATGTTTGTTTGCTGGGGAGAAATAACTTGTATGAGGTAGAATATCTTGGGAAAAAATTATTGATTTGATCAGATATAATCTATCTTCCACTGTAAATATGTATTTATTCCAATTATCCATCATTAATTCTATCTTATCCAATTTTGAATTGTAATTAAATAAGATTAAATCCTGCAAATGATCTGATAAGTGAATACCCAAATATTGAAGTCTACCATTTGTTACAACATATTTAGTGATTTTTTTATTTATATATATATATTTGCTATTTGTAAGTAAAATTTTTGTTTTATTTTTGCTAATTGTAGTCCAGAAATACTTTGAAATATAAATATTGAATTAAATAAGGCTTGTAGGAAATGACTAGAGTCAGCCAATGTCAAAAGTATGTCATCTGCAAACATCTGAAGTTTTAAGTTTAATGTTCTAACTATTTCTATACCTTCAGTTTTAGGGTTTAATTTGATGCTATTTGTGAAAGGTTCTATCAAAAGTGCAAATAACAGAGGTGATAAGGGGCAGCCTTGGTTAGTTCCTTTCATAATATTAACAGGTCCTTATCTATGAGATCCTAACTTGGCATAAGCTCGGGTATTTTCATATAGAGATTTTATGAGAGTTGAATAGATTATTCCAGTTAACAGAGTCAAAGGCACTGTCTATATCTAGGGAGATTATAGTCATATCTATATCTCAGAATTTAATGTAGTCAATTAATGTTATTATTCTTTTAATATTGTCATAGGTATTTCTTCCTTTTATAAACCACATTTGATCGTCTTGTATTAGTATGGGAAGGAAGTGCTTAATTCTGTTTGCAAAGATTGTGATAAACATTTTGTAGTCTATGTTTAGTAATGTTATGGGTCTATATGATGTACAAAATCATTCATCTTTGTCTGGTTTTATTATTGGGGATATTAATGAATATTTCAAGATGGAGGTATAATTACGTCTTCTTTAACTATAGTGTATACTTTTAAAAGTAAAGATAAAGATAGCCTTGTCATTAATTTATACATTTCTGGTAATATATTATCTGGTCCAGGAGCTTTGTTTTAAGCTTGTTAATTTGTGATTTAAGGTCTGCCATTGTAATAGGTTTATTAATATTTTCTATTTGTTCTTTTTATTAAGACATTTTTAATCTTATCAACTGAAAAGATCAAGGGATTTGTGGAATTAAGTGTGATATAATGGAATCTAAAAGCTTATAGTATGTTATTCAAATCAGTAGCTTTCTTCTTAGTATGGGGATTATGAATTTTTTTTATATGCTTAGATTTAATATTTTTTTAGTTTTGTCTGCTAATTGTCTTTGATTAACAAAATTCATAGACTATGAATTTAATTAGATTTTTTAAATTAATCATGGTTTTATGATGAAGTATCTCAGTATATTTATTATTAAGTTGAACCAATTCTGGTATTAAATCAGAATTTCCTTTTTGCATTTCCAATTTGATTTTATACACTTTATTTTGTAGTTCCATCATATCTTTACTCCATGTTTTCCTTTTATTAATATACCATGATAGTATCTTACCATAAATATATACTTTTAGGGAGTCCCAAATGTAGATTTTCAACATATGTTTAGTTATGTTTATTTCAAGAAAAGTATTTATTTCATTTATATAGAATTCTTTAAAATCTGTCAGTTTTGTTATATATGATGGTGTTCTAGTAATGTGTATTGATTGTATGGGATCAAGTTCCAATTCAAATATTAATGTATTATGGTCTGATAAAGGGCAGATTATAACTTTAAACCCTTCTAATTTTGTTATAAATATTTTGATATGTATACTCTATCTATTCTAGAGTTAGTTTTATGTCTGTGTGAATAAAAGGTAAAAAATAATAAATTTGGATCTGCAAATCTATTAATATCTATAATAATTGCTGTGTCTATGAAGTTTCTTAGACCTCTTGATGTAGAAGATTTTTTCCTTTTACATTTTATGTCAATATCTTGTTCATCTATAATACAGTATTAAACTACCTTTTGTAAGGTGTATTACTTCCTCTAGATGCTGATTTACTGTTTTCATTCCAACTCCCGGGAACCAGTATATATTTACTAATGTATACATGTTCCTATTTATTTCAAACAAATAAAACATTCCTGAAGAATGTTGATAAGTATTTATTACTTTAGGAGCAAGCAAAGTATTTTCAATAATATAGCTACTCCTCTCCTTTTCTGTTTTAAATAGGAGCTTGCCAATAAAGTATAATTATTAGAATTTAATTTGTCCTTGTCTTCTTCTAAAATATGTGTTTCTTGAAGAAATACCAAGTGTGGGTTATGTAAGTTTATATATTTGAACACGCTTTTTCTTTTTATGTTATTATTTAAACCATTGACATTAATCAACAAACATTTGATGTTTTTAGTATGGCTCTGGGGTTATATAAGAAGTATATTTGCATGTCTTTTGAAAATTTAGACCTGCTATTGGAGAAGATATCATATTATGGCATATTAGTAGATTATGTATTTTTGTAAAAGGCACCACAATTCCAAACAACATAGAATTTTTATGTTTAACTGTTTTAAATATAAATCCAAAAATCAACAACATGAGGTATAATACCTCTTGCTTGAATAGTTAACTAACCAAGCAATCTTTCTAACTAACACTATTATGTACTTCTAATAGCTTCTTAACTAGCTACTTCTGTAAATGTGTTGAGTTTGTCATAAATGCTTTAAAATTCAGCATATGTCAAGGTGTAATGAGCTTTGTAACAGTTAAATAGACTCTAATTAAAATATGTATTAGAGCTTAAGTTAATTTACATAATGCAATATACATAGAGTAAGAATCTTATCTTTCTGCAAATATAACATTCATTGTAATGATTTATATAAAGAATATATGTTTCAAAGTAAATACACAGACAAGTAATTCAGTCATTGTCAAGTTCATATCCAAAGGCATTAAAGGTAGATTATTATTACGACTCTTACACTAGTATGTCTTTTCAGATTCAGTTGTGACCTATCATAGCCTATTCAAAATATAATCATATAATTGTTATATTTATATATGTTCAGGGTGAGATGTTAAGTTACTATGCAATCATATGAAGGTTATTACTGAGTCAGGTTTTCTATCTTTACTCTATATACATAGTAATTTTAGTGTATCATATACTTCTGTAAGTACTAGTATTTAAAGATGTGTCCATTTGTTTACTATTTTGTCCTGTTTAACTCATATATTGATATCATCTTTTCATATCAGCTTAGGCATTCTGCCTTGTCACCCAGAATACCCTGTTCAAGAGATGATAACTGTGATACTCTCCCATTTCCTATGTTTTGAGTTCAGGAATACATGGGTTTACTTCAAATATTTAAACTGTATGTATGTCTTGGTACTTAGTATAAGTGTATTTATGCTGTTGTCTTACTTAATAGTGTTTATTACATACCAAAATGATTACATTCAAGAGATCAACTCCCTATACTCTTGGTATAGGATTTCTTTTTCTTCTAAGACAGCTTCCTTTGTGATACTTTATATTGACTGTTTATGATTTTAATAACTGTATATAAATGTACAAATTCACTTTCCAAATGTCACCAATCATGGAAGCAGGTCAGGTATTAAAATAGTTCCAGGCATCATTTTAGCTATTCAGAGGAAGGAAGTAATGCAGCATAGAATTGTGTTTATGATTTAAGGGGAGCTGAGAGCTGTGATGCTACCCTTATACTCCTGCAGTATTTACTATAAATAACTTTCTCTAAGTCTAGTAATGGTTGGAACTCTCACTACATAAATACGACTTGTTGGAGGGGTAGATATGTACCTACATATCCTTCAAAAAGTGTGTGTTAATACAAACCATTTATTCTATTATCCCTCCAAGTTCACAGCAGCAATATTCAAAGTCCATCCCAGTTTTCAAAGTCCCCCCCGCCCCCCCCCCCTCCCCCATTATTTTGGCTTTATTCAGATCTCCTACACTAGGATATCAAAACAGATACTTAAACTTTCAGGATTTTACTTCTTTGGCTCCTCACTTGTCAATAATTTAATAAGTGCTTATGTTTCACAAATGCATTGTTCTTGAGTTGCATACAGTAATAATACTAGTCACATAATATGTGCATTAGAATACAGTTAATCTTATCAGTGTCTATTCCTTTACTCACTCCCTTTGTCTATATTAGGATAAATGTATATATTTAGTATCATTTTAATGACATTATTATGGTTGAATTATGTTATTACAAGAACAAGGAGAGAATCAAAAAATAATATTTAGAACAGGACTTTACCATAAAAAATTTCAATACATATACTATAATGTATTCTGAGTGCAAGCAGAAAGTGTAATTCCCCACAAAGCTGTTTGTTTATATCAGAAGCAAGGACTCTGCTTTAATTGTTTAAATCAGTTGTTTATGTGTACCAAGGCTTTAACCTTATGTGCTCCACTTTAATAAATGTTAAATGCAAAGTCCGTATCATATTTCTTTTTCTTTTATTAGTTTATGCTTTATTTAGTTACTAAAAGTTGTTTGCAGCTTTATTTTTTATTTTAAGACATCAGTTTTATTTTATAATTTTCTTTGAACGCTCTTTGACCGCCACCCTGCAAGCAGCCAAAGAGTGCCAGAAGCATTTGAACAGGCTCGTAGTGGCCTTAGCAACAAAATAACAGCGCAGCTTCACTTGGAACAGCAGTCAATACTTTATTTAGCCTTAGAAGATGTCTGCAGCTTTATTTTTCTATTTTAAGGTTTCAAGCCATTTTATTTTATTATTTTCTGTAAAAGCTCTTTGACCTCAACACTGCGAAGAGTCAAAAAGCGCCGGAAGCATTTACCAGGCTCATAGTGGCTAAACAGCACAGTTTCATTGGGAAAGACAGACATGGCTTGCAAGCATGGTGGGAACCTAGTTGTGCTTGAAATTGTCAAAGGGAGAGGTATGCTTCATGCTAACACATTATTTTAAAGGATACTGTTGAAAACTTTTGAAAAGAAACTAATCACCACATTTATATTTTATGGGCTAAAAAGCATAACAATAACATATGCCTTGCCCGGACATATAAGGCACAAAATACACAAAAATATCTGTGGAAAAGATTATTTTATCTTAGTGCTTCGGTAGCGTTGCCGCCTCACAGTTAGACGTTGCCCGTTCGATTCTCAGTTAGAGCGTCTTCTGTGTGGCGTGGCGACATGCGTGAATGGGCGTTCCTTCGTTGAAGGTTGTGCGTTAGGCCCGGCAAGCCAGCACGTAAAACTCTACTGCTAATCATCGGCGGACTGGAGTTCCGCTGTGGCGACCCCTAACTGGTAAAAGCTGAAAGACGCAAAAAAAAAAAAATCATAAATTAATCTAATGAAATTAAGCAAAACAACCAATTTGTGATTTCTAGACACTCAGCTTCCACAGTTAATCATTTCTAAGCACAAGAAATGGAACACATTTAGCAAACAAAACCTGCATACTTATCGAATAACAACTCTCTAGTCTCTCTCTTTTTTAAAGGCATTCAACTTTAAACATTTTCATAATACTTTTAATATTTAATGTTTAGTCTAATCAAATTAGCATAGCTGTTCCATTTAAACTGTATGTTATGGTTATGCTTTATAAGTAGCTTCCACTTTTCCCTTTTAAAGGAGACTCTTTTTTATTTATAGTACTTATGTAAATACTTCACAGATTATAAGAGAAATGTATTTGTTAGTTTTAAGGGAGTAAGCTAATAACTGAAAAAGGTACCTGTTTTAATAGATGACTTTCATAACAGAAAGTTTAATTATAACACTTTGACTTGTCTAAGCATTTTTAAAATATATATACCTTATATGTTTACTTATCCTTCATTTTTTTTTGCTTTCGTTCTACAGTTTTCCAACTGTTTTTTTTCAGCAATTCTTTTTGAGGTACTATTAGTCCAGTCCATCGCCTCCACTTGTGTAAAAACATTGCTGTTGAATAAGTATTTTGTTGCTTGTTCCATGGTTTCAAATATTTTTATACCCTCTGGAAGGAAGATTTTTAGTCTTGCTGGAAATAATGATGTGTTTTCAGTTGTTTCTTCTTTAAGGCTTTTATTAAAGTCCTCTTGGAAACCACAGTTGTAGTCATTGTCGAATCTGATTAAAGCATCTTGGAATTTAATACGTGAATTAGCCCAGGCATTTATTAGTATAAGCTCTTTATCCTGAGTAGAGAACAGTCTTACAATTATAGACCTTGGTTTGTTTTTTGATGTAGAAGTGTTTCTTAATGCTGTTAATGATTTATGAGCACGTTCACTGCCATATGAAAGTGCTTCAGGTAATTTTAGTATGTCAGGAATCCAGGATGTGAGAAAGTTAATTAAATTGTCCCCTTCAATTTTCTCAAGTAGTCGTCCATATATCTCGATGTTGTTCCTCCTAGCTCTGTTTTCTATGTCATATAATTTTTCCAGTAGATAGGTGTTTTGTTTTAATAAAAACTCTGCTTGGTATTCTTCTCTGTGAGTCTAGAGTCCATATCATTTAGTGATTGTTCCATAGCTGATATCTGTCCTTATTGTTGCATAACTATTTCTTGAAGTTTTTCCAGTTGCTGGGAACATTTGTCCTTGAAAGAATCCAGTTTGTTATCAATCTTGTCAATTTTTAGTGACAAATCCTGGATGTTAGATAGCACTGAATGCAGTTCCTTCTTGAGAGAAGATTCCTGTGATGAGTTTTTTTAGATGACTCATTCTGAAGTGCTGATGGTGCTTGTTTTCTGCTGCTTAATTTGACAGGAATTTTTTGATGTCAGTTAATAAAAAGCTCTTCAATATATGCTCCAAGGTATTAGAAGTTGATTGATGGTAAAATAATCCTCAATGTGTTTCTTAATTCTTAAAATTCCTGTCAGAAATAGTATTGAGGTAAGAGAGCTGAGACACTCTGCTGCTACCAGTTCACTATCTTGGCCATGCCCCTCAAGAGCTTGATTTCTTGATGTGTTTGTCACTTTGTTGTTTTAACACTTTAGCCACGGTCACTTTTACTTGGATGTGTAACTTTCATTTTTAGAGAAGGTTGGGAAGGTGGCAGGAATAACCTACTTCTTTAATGCATGCCATGTTGCTCATTACTATGACCATAGAGGGTTATGGAACAGGCTTTCTTTTATGAGTGAAAATTTCCAGGCCAGTATATTCAGCAATACATGGAGTTATTTTTCTGTGCAGGTCTGCAAGGATCATTTATCATCAGGACATTGCTGCCTTCATAATCAGAGTAATATTGGTTCATCATTTCTGACCTGCTTTCCTAAAGCATCTTGGTTCGCTGGTTGTGACAAACATCTGATAGGATGTTTTGTTTTTCAGAAGCTTCAAAGGGTAATTCTGAAAGAATTGAGGCATATAATATCAGGACTGACGATAAAAGAAATGACTGAAAAGACTATGTGTTTTGTGTGTGTGTGTGTGTGTGTGTGTGTGTGTGTGTGTGTGTGTGTGTGGAGATATGTGTGTGTGTTAGTCATACAAGACAGCTCTGCTTCATACCCTGTTTATACCTAAATTATTGTTGTTTTACTAAGTTAAGACAGAAAAATGGAAAGGAAAGAAAGCTGTTTTTTAGCAATAAAGAGTTTCAGTCCTCTCCATTTCTACGTGTCTACTGATTTAGGCTTGTCCAATATTAATATATGCAAAGAACTGGCATGGATTCAGTTTCCTCTTGTTATTTTATAAAAGAAATCAGGAGAGTGGAAGGAAAAGAGAAGGCTGATGAAGTCCACCTGTTACTTAGCACAAAACCATCACAACTGTCTAAACCTTTTCCAAGACAGCCTATGCATTTATGAGTGTGTGTGATTGCAAAGTCAGTTTGCAGTTTTTCACAGGGTGATGCCCAACATTCCTCTCAACCTCTTAGCTCAAGACATCTGGATAGACCTTAAAATAATGGGGGGGGGGACAAAGGCCCAATAATATGGACAGACATTGAATATTGCTCTTATAAACTTAGTTGCTAGAATAACATGATTTGTTTTAGTATGCATTTTTCTGAAGTATATGAAGTCTAAAACTCAAATATATGTCATTATTTAGTTACTTCAATCTTTAGTGATTTGCAAGACACCAAATGTACAGTCACAGAGATTCCTGGATTTTGTAAACACAAACTCCCTGGACTAGATTTTCAATATGCTGACCAGGGGCATAAACATACTGAATCTGGGCCTTACTAATTTGGGAGAGTGATACACACAGTTGTAATGTCTTCTCTGATATGATCAAACCACTAAATAGTCTCCTTTAAAGTGATTAGTTTCTTTTTCAAAAGTTTTCAACAGTATGCTCAGGAACTAGTCCAAGGCTAACTTCCTACTATTAAGTGATAATCTGGCAAAATTTAAGCCCCATAACCATGAGAACACTGCTGCCTACACAGAATTGTTCACAGATACCCCATACAAGCATGCTAATAACTTCATAGAGGCAGCTGTACCCACAAGGAAGAAATACAGAACTAATTCAAAAAACAAGCCACCCTGGTGGAATCACAAAGTCTACAAAAGCCAAATTTGAGTTAAGTTAGCCTCCCAGACCAAGGATAACCACAAGGCACTCTTTAGCTATGTTTGTAACCTCAAAGGCAATACACAATTGTGATCAGAGCTTATTGTTAATGGAGCTATCTATTTTGGGCCAGAAGATATGGCAAACCTACTGGCAGACAAATTCAGCTCTAAATGTACCCCTCCCCCCTCAACCTCCCCTCTGGAAATACTATCAAATATAAGTCACCCTACTATCATTAGGGAACAGGTCCACAATTATCTCTTTAAGGCCAAGATTAGGGCAAAACAGTTCACACTGCCTACTTTGACATGGCCAGGGCATTTGACACAGTTCCCAACTCAGGCGTCATTGCCAAACTCAAGAGGTTAGGTATAAACCCTTATGTCACCCAGTAGATAGCCAGCTGGCTCACAGACAGGACTAAGGAAGTTAGAATTAGGGAGTCCACTTCTACAAAGAGGCCAGTCACAAGCAGTGTCCCTCAAGGATCTGTCCTGGGGGCACTCCTTTTTGGTATCTACTTCTTTGACCTCTGGATGATTAAGTTTGCAAATGATTGGAAATTAGAAACATCCACAGAATTCCTGCTCAACACTAATGTTCTCTATGATGGACTGACACAGACAAATAACTTCTGTCATAGCCATGGACTAAAACTAAATGCCAAGAAATACATACATTTATCCTTTGGGAAGTCATCCACCCCTAGTAACTATCATAGTGACAACACACCTCTAAGAGTTGACCCAGTAGTCAGGGACTTGGGGACACACATAGTAATCTAGCCTTTGACCATCACGTGCCTAAAGTAGTGAGGAAATCATTCCATATTGTACAACTTATAAACAAAGTTATGGCATCTATGTCCAAGCATGCTGTTGGGCCACTGTATTCAGCATTCAGCAGACCTATCATTGAACACAGTGCCCCCTTTTGTATGCACCTAACCAGACTTATCCAACAAATGGAAATTCCATAGAAGTTCCTTACTAAAAGAGCACAGGGCATAAATGACATGTCCTGTGTAGACCACCTGAAAGCCCTATCCCTGTATTCTGTCTCCTACAGGTTGTTGAGTGGAGATTTGGCATACAAGACCTCCTGTATTTTCACAAAACAAACATCATCAGAATTACCCATTCTAAAGACTTAAACATTGTCTGTGATATAAATAGGACCTGCTGGAGAGACAAGTATGCATGCCAGAGATTGCCCCTTCTCTGAAACAGATTTCCCATCTATGTGAACCAGAGTTCCTCCCTAAGCCAATTCAAGTGTAACTTGGACAGTTGGATGGTGATCAGGAAATTCATCCCTTGTTTGGCACCTATGAATCTAATGGACAAAGGCAGCCTGTAACTGGTTCATCTTTCAAGGCCTTGCCTGTAAATGTTTAATCTCTCAAGCTTCTGCTTATCAAGGATACTAGAACTCATCAGAGATTTCTGTTGCATGGCTAGGCTTAAAAAGGCCCTTGTGGTCATTAGCCTAATACACATCTATGAACTGATGAACAAGTCTATATGCATCATCAAACATTTATCACTACTTAATGTGACTCATCAACCATTCAGTCACTGTAAAAAAAATAGAGTGACTCAATCCCACTTACAGAAAAAAATGAAGGTTTGTAAGCACTAATAAACCTTAGCACTAGACCCTCCTATACTGTAGAGAAGGACAAGGCTCTCTATTCGACCTTACCAGCCAGTCAGTAAAACAGTTCCCTGTACCTATCCAGGCATGTCTAAAGGGCAGTTTCAGGTGTATTCTCCAGTCCAACTGGTGAATCTGGGCATTTTGAAGCAATGTTACAATTGCCTCATGTACACAAACAACCCTCTCCTCCTTCCACCAAACACTAAACATGCGAGAGATGCAATTATACAGCCAAACTGAAGGCTAAGCTCTCTCAACCCAAGACTGGATTAGGCAGTCAAGAGGAGAAGGGAATTACTTGCATCACACCACCAGTCTCACATAGACCTATGAAACCAGCACCGGCAAAAAACACACATAAATACATGAAAACATACTCGGAGGCTCTAAATAAAAATCTGCAAAAGCAACAGAGACCTCCAAAGCAGACATCCAAGCAACCTCCACCCCCCCACCAAAAACCATGAAACACATACTTCACAAAACCAGTGTGCCACACAATCACAGCCCTTAAGGCAAAATAACTTACCTAACACACAAGTAATAGGTGACTCTATAGTCAGGCACACTAACGTCCCACACACTTGGCTAAACAAGGAGAAGGTTACTGTTAGCTGCCTGTTGGGTGCTAGGATCCATCACATAACACAAGCACTCAGGTCACTCCAGGACAAGTGCAAATATGACTCTGTCATTGTCCATGTTGGTGTGAATGACCTGAGCCGTACCTCCCTGGACTATATGAAAAGAGACATGGAGGAGCTCTCTGATCACGTAGCCCAGGCCAATATGATCCTGACCCTGAGTAGCATCCTGCCCTCACCAAGAATGATACCACGGTATACAGAAAAAATGATCAGTTTCAACAATTGGCTAAGCTTCTGGTGTCATTCAAAGGGGATCCAGTGTCTGTCAGCCTGGGATGACATGCTCGATAAGCCACGCTGCTTCGCTAGAGACGACTTGCACCTGTCACCCTTAGGCTTTCGAGTACTGGCCAAGGCTCTTGCCCCCCCCCCCCCCATAGTGCCTTTTTTAGGCAAGGCTCAAAAGACAAACCCAGTGCCGTAAATAGCACAAGTAACAAAAGACTGAGGGTAATGCTACTCAATGCCAGAAGTCTAAACCTCAAAATGCATGCACTCGAGGCACTCCTCAGTATGGAGAAAATCGATATATGTGCAGTAACAGAAACCTGGTTTAAGGCTCCAGGGAATAACCCAGCACTACCAGGCTACAACTCATACCATACATTTCGGCCACAAATCCTTGACTGAAATGCAAAAGGCGGTGGAGTATCCATATTCATTAAGGATACCCACACCTCCAGGTTAGTGGCACAGCAGGATGCTTCAGAGATCATCCATGTGCAACTAACAACAGGAAAAACTGCTATTCAAATTATAGCTTGCTACAGACCACCCACCATGTCACAGGACCCCCACTCCACATTCCTGGAAACACTGGGAAACATAAAGATCCTACCAAACACCCTGATATTGGGTGATTTCAATTACCCACACATTAACTGGGAGAACTACTCAAGTACAAACTCACTTGCCCAACATTTCCTAGAATTTATAAACTCAAACACCCTGGATCAACTGGTCAACACCCCCACCAGAGGTGACAACATATTGGACCTGGTCATCACCAACATGGGCAACTGGTGTTCCACACCGGAGGTCAACCCCTCTCTGGTTAGATATGACCATAAAGTAATCACTCTGGATATCCACATTCCGCCACCAACCCCTGGTCAAAGAAACCACCATAAAAAACTTTTCAAATGCAAACTTCACATTACTTAAGACCGAGGTGGGAAGTTTCACAGCCCCCATGCTAAAGGATAACACTGTCCAAGCTGCAAAATCCTTTACTAATGCTCTCTACGGGCACCTACAAGAATGTGTGGATCATGCTATCCCAAACAAAACCAAGACTCACTCCTCCAAGAAAAGGAAACCAGTCTGGTGGACCCCTGCCATAAACAAGCTATACAATAGAAGGAGGAAACTAGTACAGAAAAGACATCCCTGATCAGTATCAGCAAGAAACTATGTTCCCTCATAAAATCATCCAAGGCTAGCTTTGAAAGAAAAAAAATTGTCATGGACTCCAAAGATAACCACAAGGCATTTTTAGCTATGTCAAGAATCTAAGTGGCAATTTTCAGATCTGCTCACAGTTAGTGCAGAATGGCACAAAATACACTGAACCGACTGATATAGCCAACATCCTGGCAGACAGGTTCAGTGCAAACTTCACCCTCCTTTCACCCCCAAAAGGGCCCATAACTATACCAAAAGAATGTAGTGCCCCTGAAATCACAGACACTCAGGTTAAAACAGCCCTCTCCAAAGCCAAAAACACAGCATCAATGGGATCAGGCGGTGTCCCAGGCTGCGTCCTACACAAGCTCAAAGATGAACTAACCTCTCACCTAAACACACTGTTTAAACTCAGCCTCTCCACAGCATACATGCCTAAAGAGTGGTGCACAACAACGGTTATTCCACTCCACAAAGGTGGAGCCACAACAGACCCTGGGAACTATCACCCTATAAGCCTGACAAGCTTGGTCTGCAAAATAATGGAGCACATCATCATGGATTTCATTAACAGAGACATAGAAAACCTCCAAACACTGGACCCTACCCAGTTAAGCTTTGTTAAGGGCAGATCATGCCTTCTAAACCTGGTGGACTTCTTTAAGACAGTTACCAAGGCTATAGATGAGGGAAAGGTGATCCACACTGCCTACCTAGACCTCACAAAGGCCTTCGACACCATTCCCCACTCAGGTATTATAGACAAGCTCACCAGCCTGAACATAAACCCCTACTTCATGAGATGGGTTGCCAACTGGCTCACAGACAGAACCCACATGGTAAGAGTTGTGGGAGCTAGGTCTGACTCTAAACTGGTTACAAGTGGCGTTCCCCACGGCTCAGTCCTAGGACCTCTCCTGTTTGTCATATACTTCTCAGAGGTACAGGCAAGCACAGGAGGACTATGGCTGACTAAGTTCACAGACAACTGCAAACTAGGGGCTATAATTGACTCTCCGGCTGACACAAACATCCTCCAAAAGGGTCTCACTGAGACTGATACATGGTGTCAAAACCATGGCCTCAAGCTAAATGCCAAAAAGTGCATAGTCATCCCCTTTGGAAAAACCAAAGTACCCACAAACTACCACATAGGTGGTAGCCCCCTAAATACGGAAGATATAATAAGGGATCTGGGGACCCAAGTAGATAGTAACCTCTCCTTTGATAATCACATTGCCAAAGTGGTTAGAAAATCCTTCTATGTGGCCCACCTAATCACAAAAGCGTTTGCAACCAGATCAAAAGATGTCATTGGGCCCCTCTATACATCACTCATCAGACCCATCATAGAGTACAATGCCCCATTTGGGATGTACATTACAAGACTCCTGCAACAACTGGAAAGACCACAGAAGTAACTTACCAAGAGGATCACTGGCCTCAAGCAGATGCCCTATGCAGCTCAACTGAAGAAACTCCAGCTGTACTCGGTTGCATACCGCCTACTCAGAGGTGATCTATGTCTGACATAGAACCTATGAACCTATGAACTATGAACATACAAGGCCATGTCCAACCCAGAATTGATGGACATGCTCCACCTAAAGAAAACCATATCCTGTCAAGCCACATGCTCCAGGGATCCAAACCTCAACACAACAATAAATAGGACGTGCTGGAGGGATAGATTCCTGTCCCAGAGACTTCCCATGCTCTGGAACAAGATTCCAATCTACATTAGGCAGAGCTCCTCACTAACCCTCTTCAAGAGAAACCTTGATGAGTGGATGTGAAACAGAAAGTTTACCCCAGGAATCACTTCAATGGCTCTGCTGGAGTGAGGTACAGGGAACTAATCTAAGGGGGCAGTGAAAGCCAACACATTCTGGCTAGACTCATAAATGCCTTCGGGCAGATAGCCTAGTACCTACCTATGAACCTATGAACCTATACACACTTAAACCCCACAAAAGCAGTGCATCTACATAAACAAGCCTCACAGAAATCAACGTAACAAAATTAGAATGAAAAGGGTTAAATAAATAAAAAACAACCAATCAGAAAACTACTTTACCAGCTTAGCTGTCTTGAGTCTAAATATCAAAACAAAAGTCAGATTAAAGTGAATAAAAAGCAAAACTAAAATATAAACACAATGTATCTAAACACAGACTTCACTGCACTACTAAAGTAATACCAAAATTACCTGTCACTGTGAGGAAAAAAAAGATACAAAATGCCTCAGAAATAAAGTATAAATTTATTGTGTAAATATTTTCATTTGTAACACTCATCTGAAACTACATGTTCTGTGGAAGACTTAGTTATCACATTCATTTGAAATGAATAGGAAACAGTATTTCCTGAATGGGAAATAATAATTTCTAGTGAAAAAGAAGAAGACATTAGATACATAGAGGTTTGATTTGCATGATACAGGAAATTTCTTGTACTGTAGGATTAGGGAACTCGGCTTCATGACTGCTAGCTTCAAATCACCTCAAACTTAATTTACAAAATTAGGAATCAGATATAGCACCTATTAAAATAAAATAAACATTTCCAGATATGTAATATTATTCAGTACAACTGCATTCTGAATATTTATATATAAGGAATAAAAGAAAGTTTAATAAATTACTGCAGTCCAATCACTGACTGAATTGTGCGATTGAAATACCAGCGACAATCACAAAGACAGTCCTCAGCATAAGTATTATACAGTTCATAATAAACTCAGGTTCAGCACACCATTTTGTAGAGTCAAACTGTCCAGAGTGTCAGAAGGAAAAATTATAAACATTCACTGCAGAGGATTGTTTCTGTTATCAATATAAATAACTTGCTATAAAACAGCAAGTAAAGTAAGACTAAACAGAAGCAATAGTCCCACAAAATAGCTGATGTCCTGTTGTTACAGCCCTAAGCATTAATCTACCCAATAATCCAGTGAATGGTCAGGCTATAGATCAGTTGTAAATAGCGATCTGAGTATCATCATCATCATCATCAACATCAGCATCATCATCCTCATCATCCACTTTTTCCCATTTTCTACATGACTCGCAGTGGCATGCCAGCTGTTGTCATCTCTCTCGATTCAGTGCCACTCTCCTACCTTCTTTGACAGTCATGCCTGACTGTCACAGGTCTCCTCTTAGAGAATCCATCCATTTCTTTGCTAGACACCCTCTTTTCTTCTTACCTTCCTTATGTCTGTCCCAAATTTTCTTCCCCAGACTGTCTTCTGCTTTTCTGCACATGTGCCCGAAACAGTGTAATCTACTCTCCTTAGCCTTCACTGCAATTGGTTCTACTGTTGGCTTCTATTCTGATGTCCTCAATTCTTCATCTGTCCCTCAGTGTGCATCATTCTACCTATTTCAGGCACTTCACCTCCATCACCTCTAGCTTTCTCAGCTGCCATTACTGCTCAAGTTTATGTACCATACAGCAGTACTGGTGGCACCACTGTCTTTTACACCTCACTTTTCAGCCTTTTTTAACATCCTTCCATCGCACATCAACTCTGACACTCTGTGATAGTTGGCTGCGTCCCATTGATTCTTGCTTTGACCTCCTCATTCAGACTTCCTTTTTCCTCAGCCACCAATTCCAGATACTTGAAGTTGTTAGCTTGTTTCATTATTTTCTCTTCTCTCTCAATATTCAGCTTCTTCTTCAGATTTCTCTCATTTGTTGCCATTACAACTGCCTTTTCTGCACTCAGTCACATCCCATGTGCCTTTAGTTGTGCATTCTATTTGCCTATCATTTATTGAAGTTCTTGCTCAGAGTCTGCCTGTATTGCCACATCATCCGCATACAGCATCTTTGTTGGTCTGTCCCCTCTGACCTGTTTGCTAATATAGTCCATCACCAGTATGAGCAGCAGTGGGCTCAGAGCTGAACTCTGATGCACAATCACTCCCACTGGGAACTCCTCTGTGAAACCGAACACTGTTAGTACTTGAGTCACTGGGTCCTTGTATATAGCCTGCACTAATTCGAACAGCATTTTTAGGAATCTTTGAATCATTGCAGGACTGCCGAAATCTGCTTTCCGAAGACCTTGTCATTTGCTTTCTCCAAGTCTAAAAATGCCCAATCCAACTCTTTCCTCATCTCAAGCTTCTTCTTGGTTATATGCCTCAGTGCACCCATCGGATCAGTTGTGCTGCATCCTGATCTGTATCCAAACTTCTCATCTCCTGTCTTATTTTCTATCTTCATAATTTTCATGCAGTGTGACTATGCTGCCCACAGTTGTCGATGTCTTCTTTGCTCTTGTACACTGACACTAATATGCTATCCTCCAGTCATCTGGGATAGATCTTTCTCTCAATACTGCTACGAGTACCCTCTGGAGACATTTCTCCCCTATCTCACCCAACGTCTTGCTGTGACTACATCTGAGCCTACCACCTTCCCCTGACTTCATTTTCCTGAGTGCTGTTCTTACTTCTTTTAAGGCCGACTCCTGTACAGCTTCTGTGGGATTTTCTTCAGTCAGAAGATGCCGAAAGTACTCCGCCCATCTGCCTTTGATTTCCTGCGGGCTGGTGAGCAGGTTGTTACTGGCATCCCTTGGGAAGACTGTATGACCGTTTTCTTTATTTTTGTTTTTATTTACAACCTGATAGAGTTTCTTTCTGCCATCTGTTGAATCACTTCCCAGAAGCTGGTACAGTGGCTCATGCCTTGTTCTTTGCTCTCCCAACTCATTTTAGCCTCTTTGTCGGACAACCAGTATTCCTTCTTAACCTGGTCCATCTTTTCTATCTCCCACTTTTTTGTACATTTCTTCTTTATTTTGATGACTTTCTGGACTTCTGCAATCCACTACCAGCTTTTCTTATGTACCTTATCTCCATACCTCATTCAGCCACATACCTGTTCTGTAGTCCTCATACATGCTATTTTGAGGTGCTGCCATATTTCTGCAACTCCACCTATTTCCTCTTCTTCCTGAGGTGCTAGAGCCCTGAATATTTCATTGAACCTTTCTGCTGTCTCTGCATTCAACTTCCAGGTCTTCTACCTAGTCCCTGTTGACCTTAGTGCCTTCTGTGATCACTGCTTGCAGCTCATTGTGGCAACCAGTGGTTTCTGCTGTGGGCTGACTGTTTTACTGGGGATGCCTTTACAATTGCTGATTCTATCCCAGTGCCCTTTCCTTACTATGAGGAAGTTCACCTGAGTTGCATATTGGCCACTATTGTATGTATTCTTGTGATAGACTGCTTGCTGAACCAAATGTTGACCACCGTCAAGCCTTTTGGCAGATAGAAATCCTTCTCTATTCCATCAAGCCATCTGCCTGTTCTTTTTTATTCCTGTTGGCCCAACCCTGTTGACTAAGACAGTCATCGTTTCCTGTTCTGTCTGTCCTGATATGTGCATTCAGATCACCCGTCATCGATACCAATTCATGTCATCTTGCTTTATCTAGCATGTCATGCAACTGCTGTCTGCACGTGCTCTTTACTTCACTATTACAACCCTGCTGTAAGGCATATCCTGAGATTATGAATAGTGCCCTAGCCTTACACTGGAGTCTGATGGTCATGAGCCTGTCACTAATTCTGACGACATCCCTCACTGTCTTCTGAAGACTCTCCTTCACCACAATTCTCACACCATTTCTAGTCTGTCCTTCATCTGTGACTCTGGACTGGATCCCAAGCCAAGTGGCTTTGTTGCACTGCCCTTCCATATTGCCTCCTTATCATCATGTCATCTACTTCCAAGCCTTGTCCTGTCAGTGAACCTGCATTGATTGTAGCAGTTCTTATTTTATGTTGGCAGGTTGATTGGTTTTACATCCAGCTTTCACTTAACAAAGCTATGAGGTAACCCAAGCTGGGCAACTGGAAACTAGCTAGCCAGTCATTTATTGACTCAGGGCTGCTGGGCTTTATGGCAGGTACACACTGGACAATAAGGGCACATATACTCCTCACATCATTAGCATGGATCCCTGGTGTAGGCTGGAGTAGGCTGGGTCCTCAGCCCACTTATCACCAACAAGTACCCATGCCCATTTGGAGACATTAGTCAATATGATGGCATAAACTAGAGACAATTTTTACAACCTCAGCTGGCTAGCCCTGACACATGCAGTCTGTGATCCATATTCCTCCATCTTGAGGATACTGTGAACCATAGCTGATGCCTAAAGCATTTGTTCTGTATAACTCTTCCTCATAAGGCACCATCTAGAGTATGTGCTGCTGCCACAGCTCCATTCCTGTGTGAGTTTGAGGTGGAAACACTCAGTACATGTTTGGGAGGTGAGGGGTACCCTTGAGATATCCAGGGAGAACATGCAAACTCCAAACAGGCATTGGACAGAGGTCAGAATGAACCTTGTACCTTGTACATGGAAGGCGAGTGATCTTAACCATTATGCCAACTGGTAGAAAAGCCTGAAAGCCAGATCAAATCCATGACTTTAAATCTCAATCCTGTCTGCAAACAACAACATCAAAAGGCAGAATAGCAGTGAGAAAATGTCAGTTCAAAAAACACAGAAGCAGAAAAAAATTGTCCACAAAAATCAGCAACCAGCAACACAAGAGGCAAGATGTGAGGTGAAAGGAAGAATCCTTTAATCCAACACCATACACGTTCTGGTACCTCGGCAATTCGCCTTCTTGGAACATTTACCATGTGCACATATCTTCCTTTTATATATAAATCAATCAATCAATTAATCTATTCCACATTATTAAGTACATAATTATTCAATTCATTTTATAAAAAAACACAATAAATACAACATTTAACACATTTCTACGTATATTCACCAAATACAATTATTATAAACAACATTTTCATATTTATTTCATAATAACATGTATTTAATGCCCACATATCAATTCATTGCTGCAAAAATGATAAATATGTCCTCAAATTCATTTTTCAAAAGTTAAAGTGAAAAATCACTACAATATCAAAAATTTAAATAAAAAACTCTATTCTATATTATTAACCCACTATCCAAATTCAATCCCCTGAGAGATAGTGTCTGATATCCCAAAATCATTTTATGCTCCAACCTACATAGTGCGGTCTTAAAATTCTCTACACCAACATGGGGTCTAGCTAGCACGTTAAATGAAAAACCCTCAGTACTCCCATTATGAAAATTAATGAATTGGAAAGCTACTGGACTTTCCATATTGCCCCTTCTTATATCCCCCAAGTGCTCTAAAATTCGCACTTTAACCCTTCTAGTGGTCTGTCCAATGTACCATAAAGGTATGCTACAATTGCACCCTAAAATGTATACCACCCCAAATGACATACAATAGATATGTGCACATGGTAAATGTTCCAAGAAGGCGAATTGCCGAGGTACCAGAACGTGTATGGTGTTGGATTAAAGGATTCTTCCTTTCACCTCACAGAAAATGTCAGTTCCAAAGTCCCAGAGACTGCTGAGGTTCAACAAAGTGACAAGACCAACTCTCCTGTCCCTCATATAGGCCTGAACTGGTCCCATTACAACACTCAAACAGAATAATGAAATGATCCAAGCAAAAGGTAGCCATACTTACCATGAAACTAATTGCCTAAAGCTGTAGTACAAAATAGTGCACATATTATACAGCAGACCACCAATTATGTATATTTATATTCATATATGTAGAAGTGCTAATTTTGCTGACTCACAAGTGTTTGAAAAAAATTTTGACTTCAAATCAGAAGTTACCGAATCATCATTGATTGAAAGTCATAGAAGATGGTGTGTTTTATGTTTGCATGAAAGCAGTCAGTCACTGTTTTTTTTTCTCTTTTCTTTACTGTTGTGTGACCATGGAGTACATATATTTAAGTAAGGGACATCCCCATGGGGGTGCAGCGGGACTTGCTCCCTGCAAAAAGAAAAAAACAACATGTTTTTAAAGGTATGTTTGCTATAATGACATTTTCAATAAAATATGTTTGTGCACCAGCAGGGAGTCACTGTGTTTTTCTCTTTTCTCCTCTGTTGTGTGACTGGTGAGTTAGTTTATTTAAGCAATTAGGATGAGATGGGTAACTGCCCTTATTGGGGATGGGGAGGTTGCTCCTAGTAACAAAAAAAAAAAAAAAAAAAGCTATTCCTTTACTTAATATGTATCCTTGCACAAAAAATTACATCATGGGCTCTGCAATAAGCTGAATTTATTATAGTTAGTAACTGATAGATGTTAATTACTACATGGACGTTCATTTCTGTTGTGAGATGTGATAACTTCATTGAGCAACACCAAATGTTATATATATATATATATATATATATATATATATATATATATATATATATATATATATATATCGCGGTGGTGGTGCTGCGGTAGCGTTGTCGCCTCCCAGTAAGACGCTGTCTGGTTTGATTCTCAGCTAGAGCGTCTTCTGTGTGGAGACATGTGTGAATGGGCGTACCTTCGTTGAAGGTTGTGCGTCAGGGATGGCAACTCGGCATGTAAAAATAAACTGCCAATCATTAGTGGACCGGAGTTCTGCTGTGGCGACCCCTAACCGGGAAAAGCTGAAAGACACAACAACAACATATATAGATAGATATATTCACACACACACACACACACACACACACACACACACACACACACACACACACACACACTTACAGAAATATTACATATGTGCTTCTTTACTTTGCTTCCTCCTAGGGCTTCTCTAGTCTTCTCCAAGATCATTTGTAGGTGTATCATCTCTGTCTGCCTACAACCATGCAGTATTCAAAGAAACACAGACCACAGAGGCAGCATTGGCCTGGGCTAGGGCTTTAACCTACATTTGCAGGAATGGACAATTAACCAGTCAGACTCCCAAAACAGAATGAAAATAATTACTGAATGAAAACAATATTGTATAGTTTTGTGCTGTCTGCATAATATTGTTGGAGCTACATGGAAGTAACATTATTTTTGTCATTCAGTTTCTAAGTGAAGCCAAGATGCTGGAGCCAGCAGTATTATTGGACAGGCCCATAACTATGAAATACTTCTCAAGATGTAGGCCTATGTGGTTCTCTTCTGCCTGCGGTTTAGTAAGCTGGGCACCGACATTGCTTGATCAAAGTAATATTTTCAAGTTTTGTTTTATAAAGAACTACTTTTGAATTCTTTGCTCTCTAACAAGACTACTGAAAAAAGACTACCTAGTGATGCAACATTCCACTTTGCCAGCTTTCTGCCTTATGATCAGTATGCAAACATACTAAGCATTTTGAAAATTATCTGTTTTTACAAACTGGGGTTCTTTTACCATTTGATGTCTCCTTCATCCCTTTTTACCCAGCGTACACAGAACTGACATATTTCTGTTCCTTTCCCAACTACTAGTTGTTATTTGCACAGATATCACCTTCTTTAACTTCGGTTCATCAAGCATTTCATTTATTGTGGGACAAAGCTCTGCTCACCTGCAGCTGTCTGCCACTAAATATCCTTTGATAATTACAATTTTTTTTCAAAAAGAACTCATATGAAGAGACACAAACCTTTGTAAGGTAATACACACACTGCTGGAATGTGTACATTATGACCTCATCGAGTAGTGTCATGGCTTCCTCGCATGTTTCTAAGTCGTTGACTATTAATGGATCATCGCCGATACCTGAAAGAGACAAGAGTGCCAAGTCAGTTACCCAGACTTAGAGTACAGTAGTATAGTATAAATGCACTGCAAATAAATTTAAAAGCAGGGTGACAAGGCAAGCCTCATGGCATTGCAAGTATTCAGAAACTATCTCAGATATGCTATTCCTTTACTTTATTTATCCATGCACCAAAAATGAGACCATGGATTCTAGAATAAGCTCAATTTATTAGTTAGGCAGTAACTGATAGATGATTAATTATTCCATGGGTGTTCATTTCTGTTTTGAGATGTGATGACTTCAGTGAAATACTTCATCAGCACTGACATCTGTGGCAGTCCAGTGCAGACAAAGTACAGGGAGGACAGCAGACCTTGTGATAATATGCTAAAACGTGTACATGTTTACCATGATTTTTTATAAATATGATACTGTGAATATGGAGTAAAGCAGAACAATGCACTGCACATCCAGGTCTACAAAGTTAAAATTATCATAATGGGTACATGTATTACAAATACTCAACAACTTGTTCTGGGCATGGGGGATTTAAAATCAGATACTAGAAGCTGTTCTTCAACTCAATAGTGGTTTAAAAGACCCATATCTCCAATTTGCCAATATATCTCAGGGAAATGGAAGGGACTCCCCCTTCTAAAACCAGGGCATAGCTAATATCTAAAGGTAACAGTCTGCAAAGCCTAACAAATATTTTACAACAAATGTAAAATAGACTAAGCAGGAAGTTCATCTGGAGGCAAAGTAGAGTAGAAATCAATAAATGTCAATAAATAAGTCATTGGACAGAAGCAGCTATTCTCACAAGATTTAGACCTTTGTTTGTAATCACTGTTATCCTAAACTGTCATCAAAGCTTGCCACATGTGAGACAAACTCTACCTGAAGAAAAAAAAAATAGACAAATAAAATAGGGCACAATATAGAATTTGTGATTTTGGGAGAAACTTGGAAGTAAGGCTGAGGACAACGGTGGAAAATGGTTTGACCTCCAAGAAGTAAATGCCAAAGAGGAGTTGCCAAAGGACTGAATGTTGGGGGACACTGATAGTAACAGTCCTTTTGGAGGAGGTAGAGTTGCCCACCTTAATTTTGTGTTTCTATTTTTGAGCCAGTTTGCTATCTAATGAGTTACATAGGGATTGAAATTTATTTGGGAGAGTTTATCTATGATACCTGAGTGTGGGATGATGTTGAACACCATTGCAAGGTATAGATATATGGTGTGCACTGTTTTTCCCTAGTCCATTGCTTCTGTAACGTTTTTGAAGAACTTGACTAGGTTAGGTAGGCAGGACCTGCCTTTGACAAATCCAAACTGGGCTGGACTAAGAATCTGTAAATTACCAAAATCCTTATTAATTATTTCCTTAATGCTCCTTTCATAGCCTTACAAACTATGGTCGGGCTTATAGGTCTGTAATTACCAGGGTCTTTTGATAATCCAATGCTGTGCTGTTATGCATCTTTTGGCAGTCACATTCCTTTATTTTACATGAATGCTAGATTATTATGGCCCTTGAAAACATTACCAAGGAGATGTCAATATCATATTTGCTTTGCATTAGAACACATGCACTGTTCCTGTAACACTGTTACACTATGATTGTGATAATCACAAGTACATAGAATATCTCTTTCCATACTACAATGGTTCTGAAACAATATGGTGATCGTGCATGGTTCTTTTCCAAATAACACTCAGTTTACATTTTGTATGAAACTTACTGCAACAGATAAATCATACCTACCCTACTCCCCCCTTACCCATCATCCCCTAAGTACAAAATGATATCAGTCATTCTAACTCCTTCTTACCCACTGTGCATTTGCATTACTTTTTTTCCATCACAGTCAAACACTTCTGTTCTCTCTCTCTCTGCATTTTACACTACAGCCAATGTTCAGTTCAATTCAGTTTAGTCTTATTGTTTCAACTGAAGGGGAGTTTTAGGGTTAGAGTGCAGAATGTGAATTTAGGGTTAAGCAGCAGGGGAGTTTAGGTTTAGGGAGCAATCTGGGAGTTTATGTTCAGAAAGAAGTGGAGAAGAGTATTAGGTTTAGGGAGTGATTGGTGACTTTAAGGTTAGGGAGGAAGAGAGAAATTTTAGGTTTAGGGGGCTCTCTGGACCTTTAGGGTTAGGGAGTTGAGTTAGGTTTAAGGAGTGATCAGGAATTTTAGGTTTATGGAGTGGAAGGGGTGTCTTAGGATTAAGGTTAGAGAGGGAGGACTCAGGTTAGAGTTAAGAAGCATGTGGGATTTTTTAGAGATACAGTTAGAGCTCTGGTAGTATACATTTTAAAAGGGTCGAGTGATGGGGCTGTTAAGTAGGATTGGGCTAGTGGATATTAAAGCACTTACTGCTCAGAGCAAGTGGCAGTGAACAAGTGTGTCTCAAAACTACTAGCATGCGAGTATCTATAGCACATCAACAAACAACATGCAGACACCATATGAATGCATGCTATTTCCGAATCAACAAATTGTACATGAACATCTTAAGTATAACTAAAAACTTTAACAATGGTCAAGGTCTTAGCCTTTCTTCTCCATCAACTATCCTGCCATTTTTAATGAATTTTGCAAACTAGATTTGCCATTCCCCATTTTGTACATTTATGTGATATAATTAAAAATATTTCACATAAATGACCCGAGATATACCACCCTAGATTATATGAAGAGTGACATTATGGAGCTCTTGGTCTCTGTCACAGGCTTGTATGTGTTCATAGATTAGTACTAAACTAACTGTCTTTGTGAGCCATTTTAAGCCTAGCCAATTATCCCTTGTGAGATTCAAACCCTGCACCTTGTGTTTGTAAGGCAAACACCTTAACCATTAGGTTACCCTCCCAACTCTTTATAGCTTTGAGCAGAATTCGACCTTCACCAAGGGTGATGCTACAAAACAAACAAAAGATGACTGACTTTAATAATTGCCTAAGTTTTTTGTGTCATACTACTGTGATACAATTGTTGTCAATGTAGATGGACACAGTTAACAGACCACTTTACTTTGCCAAGGATGGTTTGCACTGGTCCCCTCTAGGCTTTTGAATATTGGTTAAAACATTGTCCTCTCCCATACAGCCCTTTTAGGCAATGCCAAACTGGCAAACCTTCCAGCATAGCAAAATCTACTCAAGGAAGTCTAAATGTATTACTGCTCAATGTCAGTGCAAGAGACTTCACTCCCTCCAAGCTCTCCTCACCTTGGAGAATGCAGACATCCATGTAGTTACTGCGACATGTTTTAAAGCCACAGAGAGTACCCAGGCAGTGTGAGGCTTCAGTGCCTGCAACACATTTAGACCAGCAACTGCAAAGACGGGGTCTAAAGGTGAAGGTGTCTTGATCTGCATCAACAACAAGCATTCTTCTAGGTTGGTTAAACAGGGTGATGCACTGGATTCCTCCACATCCAAATTACCATACAAAAGACCCATATCATATCCTAGCAAGCTATAGGTCACCATCTGTGTCCCATGAGACCCACAGCTCATACTTAGACCCATAGGACACTCACAATGCAACCAAATACCATACAAATGGGGGGCTTTTCCCCTCTACAAAGTGGGAATCCTACAGGACCCCAAATTTGCAGGTACAGAAATACCTAGACTTTGTAAACACAAATACTCTGGAACCAGTTAGTGCATATGCCTATTAGAGGTACAAACATATTTGACCTGATACTCACAAATATGGGTGAATGCTACACTCCTCCCAGTTTCATGTTGTTTCTAGTAAGGTCAGACCACAAAGCAGCCTCCTTCAAAATAGGAATCAGTTCCACAACCCCAATAAACCTTGTCACAGTTAGAAACTACTTAAAGGCAAACTACCTTTTATTATAGGAAAACCTGTCAAAACTTTAAGCTATTCCAAACCAAGACAACACAGCAGGCTATGTGGAATTATTCACAGAAGCTCTGTACAACCATGTCAATGACTGATTGCATAAAGGATGCCATGCCTACCAGAATTAAGCTCAAAACGAACTCAAAAAGCAAACCATCCTGGCGGAATCCAAAATTAAAAGGTTGTATAACAAAAGAAAAAATGCATAGCTAAATTTAGGAAGTGTAACACCAAAAAAGATTAAAAACTCTCTCATCAAAATGAATAGACAATTAAGAGGACTAATTAAGTACAGAAAAGCAAATTTTGAGGTAAAGATACGGTCCCAGACCAAGGACAACCGTAAAGTCTTCTTTAGTTATGTTCAAAACCTCAAACGCAGAAGACAATGATGTGCTGAACTGTTGGTAATGGAGCCGCATTCACAGAACCAGGAGATATAACAAATCTTCTGGCTGACAAATTCATCTTCAGCTTTAACCCTTCTTACTCCCTTTCTACCCCCCAGGAAATACCACCTAACATAACCCCTCCAGCTATCACTAAGGAGAAGATCTTAAATGCACTCTCTAAGGTTAAGAATGTAACTTCACTGGACCCTGATAATATCCCAGGATGCCTCCTAAATAGCCTGAAATATGATCTATCAGGGCTACTGGAGACATTTTTTAACCATAGCATTCGCACAGTCTTCATGACACGTGAATGGAAGACTGCAACAGTCAACCCACTGGACAAGGACAGACCATCAACACATCCTGGGAACTACAGACCCATTAGTCTGACTAGTCTCATATGCAAAGCTATGGAAAGAATTATCATGGAAATGATTAACAATGACATTGGAAACCTTCAGACATGGCACCAAACCTAGTTAGTTTGGCTTTATCAAAGGCAGGTCATGTCTAATGAACATGATGGACTTCTTTGAGAAGGTTGCTAAGGCAATGGATGAGGGCAAAATTTTGCATACTGCCTACAGCATTTGATACAATATTCCACTTGGACATCGTAAAAAAAAAAAAAAAAAAAAACTCATGAATTAGGCATAAGCCCCTATGTAACTTGCTGGATAGCCAGCTGGTTCACAGGCAGGATCCAGGAAGTTAGGATTGGAGAAATCACCTCCCCAAAGAGCCCAGTCACCAGTGGAGTCCCTCAGGGCTCTGTACTGGGTTAACTCCTCTTTGGCATCTATTTTGCATAGTGATCAAAACACAGAAGAACTTGGTTATGACCAAGGTTTCTAGTTTCAATTGAAACCTTGGTCGTACCTGAATTCTTCTCTGTTTTTATCACTACTTGCTTTTGGATTTATTCAGAACTCAGGAATCTGTGTGGGCTGGTGACTGTTTTTGTGGATCTATTTTTCATAAGTCAAGGCCAATGTCAAGGGCCTCTGGCTTAGCAAGTTTGCCGATGATTGCAAGCCAGGAGCAGTCCTTGAACCCCCCACCCCGAAGATACACAGACAAATGACTGATGCCAAAGCCATGCCTTAAAACACAGTGTCAAGAAATGCACAATAGTATCTTTTGAGATGCTGGCCATCCAGGTTAACTACTTCATTGATAGAACACCTCTAAAAGTAGATGCAGTAGTCAGGGATTTGTGGACTCATGCAGACAGTAACCTAGCTTTTGACCTATCTAAGATGTTAAGAAAATCATTCTATGTCATTCAACTTATAAGTATGGGCATGGCATCTAGGTCCAGGGAAGTTTTTGTGCCACTGTAGTCAACCCTCATCAGACCCATCACTGAGTATAACGCCCCCTGCAGTATGTACCTGACTAGGCATGTGCAACAAATAAAATGTCCACAGAGGTTCCTCACAAAAAGAATACAGGGCATAAGGGGGTTGGGAGGGTGGCCTAATGGTTAAGGTGTTTGCCCAATGGTTAAGGTGTTTGCCTTACAAACACAAGGTGCAGGATTTGAGTATCACAAGGGATAATTGACTAAACTTAAAATGGCTCACAAGGGCAGTTAGCTTAGTACTAATTTATGAACCCAATCTATCTATAAGGACACTGCCTTATGCAAATCACTTCAAAGTCCTGTATCTACACTGTGTTTACTACAGACTGCTGAGAGGCAATTTATGCCTAACATGCAAGGTATCCTCCGATTCTGCTGTGATGGATCTATAAAATGAACAGCACCAGAACTACTAGATCTAAGGATTTAAATTTTGCTTGCAACTTAAATAGGACAAGTTTCAGGGACAGGTATGAATCTCAGAAAATCCCTATTCTCTGGAACAGGCTTCCATCCATGGGAAGCAGAGCCCTTTCCTAACCATATTTATGCACAACTTGGACCAGTGGATGGGAAATTGGAAGTTCATCCCTGGTATGATAATTATATCTCTAATGGACAGAGGTAGACTTTAAATCATGTCCTAACTAACATATGCCCCTGCTAGGCTTATAAAGGACCACTTTTGCACCTATGAATCTATACATTTTTATCATCTTCTCCTAAAAGCGTCTTACATTCATAATTATTAATGGTAACAAGTCTCCTTGCAAAGAAATCATAGTACACACTTTCCCTGATTTTATCTTCATCCAATAGTATATATTATATTTTAATAATCCTTTTAGATACAATATATGTGAGGTGTTTACTGTAATATTTTCTTAAAATATTTTTCAAATATCTGAAATTATATTTATTTAGTATTCATTTAACCATGTTGTAATTTTCCAAACTATGAAAGCTCCCTAAAGACCATTTCACTTTCTCCTCCCAGACTTGCCAGATTCATGATTTATAGCATATTTCCCAAACAGACAATAGTGCAATAAATATTAGCTGAAAGTTACACCATGCGGGGCAGGAAATCCCATGGGTTGCTAACTGGCTTACTGATAGAACCCACACTGTAAAAGTAGCTGACTCCAAATCCAGCTCCAGACAAGTGACAAGGGTTCAGTCCTGGGACCGCTCTTCTTTGGCATCTACTTCTCTGAAGTACAGGCCAACACTAAGGGACTCTGGCTAACAAAGTTCGCAGATGACTGCAAACTGGGAGCCATTATTGAATCCCCAAATGATGTGGATATTCTACAAAAGGGCCTTACAGAAACAGATGCTTGGTGCCAGAGCCATGGGCTCAAGCTCAATGCCAAGAAATGTATAGTTATCCCCTTTGGGAAAAAACATGTATCCGTGAATTACCATATAGGTGGCAGTACACTAAACACCGAAAGTGTGATAAGAGACTTAGGGACACAGGTGGACAGTGGTCTCAACTTCGATAACCACATCGCCACAACAGTCAGGAAATCCTTCTATGTGGCACACCTCATCACTAAGGGCTTTTCATCCAGAAAAAAGGAGGTAATTGTCCCATTGTACTTATCCCCCATTAGACCCATTATAGAATACAACGCCCCATTTGGTATGTACCTCTCAAGACATCTGCAACAACTGGAAAGGCCGCAGAAATACCTCACTAAAAGAATCACAGGCCTAAAGCAGATGCCATATGCTGACTGCCTTAAAAAACTCCAGCTATACTCTGTCGCATATCGTCTACTCAGAGGCAATCTCTGCTTAACATACAAGGCCATGTCAAACCCAGAGCTATTGGACATGTTACACTTAAAGAAATCCCAATCCCTCAGAGCTACACGCTCCAGGGATCTAAACCTTGTCATCACAATAAACAAAACATGCTGGAGGGATAGGTTCCTGACCCAGGGACTCCCCGGACTCTGGAATAGATTGCCCATACATGTCAAGCAGAGTGCCTCTTTGGCCCTCTTCAAAAGGAACCTTGACGATTGGATGGGAGAAAGGAAATTCACCCCAGGGATCACGTCAGTCACCCTGCTAGACAGGGGTCCAGGGAAGTAAATAGTGTGGGAAGAAATAGCCATGGAATTGTTATGGCTAGGCTTGTATAGGCCCTAGTGCTGATAGCCTAGTACCAGCCTATGAACCTATGAACCTATGAACTTATAGATGCCAATTCTAAGGTCACACAACACTGGAAAAAGGGCAACAGTTACTCTTCACTGAAAGCACCTTTCAGCTTCCTTTTATTTATGTATACAAACCAGAATTGAAAAAGCCCAGTTCTAGTAATGTCTTCTTTCAGATAGGTTCATAGGTGTTTACTAGGCAAACAATGACAAGGGCCTTTTTAAGCCTAGCCATGCATCCCAAATCTCTTACAAGTTCTGATACCCTTGATACGTGTAAGGAGGGGTTTGGAAGATTAAATATTTACAAGCAGGAACCTGGAAGATGAACCATTTACAGGTTACCTCTGTCCATTAGAGACATAAGTGCCAAACCAAGGATGAATTTCCAGTTTCTCATCCAATTGTCCAAGTTGCAATTGAATTGGGATAGGGAGGAACTCTGCTTTACATGGATGGCGAGCCTGTTCCATAGATTGGGTAGTCTCTGCAATACATACCTGTCTCTCCAGCAGGTCCTATTTATATCACAGGTAAGATTCAGGTCTTTAGAATGGGTAATTCTGGTGCTGTTTGTTTTGTGGATATGCAGGAGGTCCACCAGAGTGGGGTCTGACAATGCCCTGTATGCCAGGCATAGATCTCCCCTCAAAAGCCCATAGAAGACAGAATACAGGGAAAGGGCCTTGAGGTGGTCTGCATAAGACATTTTACTTACGCCCTGTATTCTTTTAGTGAGGAACCTCTGTGGGCATTCCAATTGTTGGATATGCCTGGTACTCAGTAATAGGTCTGATGAATGCTGAATACAGTGGAACAATGACTTCCTTGGACTTAGATGCCATACCTTTGTTTATAAGTTGTGCAACATAGAATGACTTCCTCACTACTGTAGACACGTGATGGGCAAAGGCTAGATTATTATCTATGTTTGTCCCAAAGTCCCTGACTACTGGATCAACTCTAAGAGGTGTGTTATCGATATGATAGTTACCAGGGTGTATGACTTCCCAAAGGATACTATTATGCACTTCTTGGCATTTAGTTTTAGTCCATAGCTCTAACACCAGTTGTTTCTCTGTGTCAGCCCCTCCAGTGTGGTTGTACCCCTGTGTGGGATTCAGTGACAGCTCTCAGTTTTGCAATCATCTGAAAATATAGTCAGCCAGTGACCACTGACATTGGCCTTGACTTCAGAGAAGTAAATGCCAAAAAGGAGCGGTATAAGGACTGATCCTTGAGGTTCTCCACTAGTCACCAGCCTCTTTGTATCAGTGGACTCCCCAATTTTAACTTCATGGGTCCTGTCTGTGAGCCAGTTGTCTATCCATCGGGTGACATACGAGTTTGTACCTAACCTCTTGAGTATGTCAACAATGCCTGACTGGGGTATTGTGTCAAATGTCTTGGCCAGGTCAAGTTAGGCAGTGTGAACCATTTTTCCCTCATCCATTGCTTTGGAGATCTTCTCAAAGAATTCCACCAGAATGAGTAGGCATGATCTCCCCTTGATGAAACCAAACTGGGTTGAGTCTAGTGTCTGGAGGTTTACTATATCTCTATTGATCATTTCCATGATAATTCTTTCCATGGCTTTACATATAAGACTAGTGAGACTTATAGGTTTGTAGTTTCCAGGGTCTGTAGATGGCCCACTTTTGTGCAGGGGGATGACTGTTGCTATTCTCCATTCATGAGGCACAAAGCCTGTTTGGAGGCTGTAGTCAAATAGTAATTCCAGAGACCCTGATAGGTCATGTTTCATGCTATTTAGAATCATGGGATATTGTCTATACCCATTAATGCAGTGTTCTTCTTAGAGAGAGCATTAAGGACCTATTCCCTAGTGATAGTAGTGGGAGTTATATTTGATGGTATTTCCTGAAGGAAGGTTGAGGGGAGACAGGGGTAAAGTTAGAGCTGAATTTATCAGCCAGGAGGTTTGCTATATCTTCTGGCTCATTATAGGTGGCTCCATTTACAATAAGCTCTGCACACAATTGTGTATTGCCTTTGAGGTTGTGGACATAGCTAAAGAATGCTTTGTGAGTGTCCTTGGCATGGGAGGCCAGACTGACCTCATATTTGACTTTGGTAGACTTTATTTATCCTCTGAGTTGTTTGTTTCATTTGATGAGAGTGCATTTATCCTGCTAGGTACTGCACCTCCTAATTTTTGCTATGATTTTCTTCCGTCTGTTATACAGCCTATTGATTCTGTGATTCCAGCAGGGTGGCTTGTTTTTTGAGTTAGTTCTGTACTTCTTGCAGCTATTAACATGCTTGTACAGGGTGTCTGTGAACAGTTCTGCATAGGCAGCAGTGTTCTCAGGATTTATGGGGGCTTGAAATGTTGCCAGATTATCACTTAATAGCAGGTGATTAGCCTTAGAGTAGTTCCTGAATATTCCAGGTTTAGCTGGAGGTCCAGGTTTTATTTTTACTTCAAAGGAGACCATTTTGTGGTCTGACCTGCCCAGGGAAAACATTACAGTAGAGTGTGCAGCAGTCTCCCATATTAGTGAGGACCAGATCCAGTGTGGTTGTACCCCTGGTTGGTGTATTGACTATCTGGTCCAGGGAGTTTGTGTTTGCAAAATCCAGGAATCTCTGTGCATGCACGTTTGGTGTTGTATCGGATTTCCAGTTAATACTGGGGTAATTAAAGTCACCCATGAATATGGCATTGGGTTGGATGATTAGTGTTTCTAATAGGTTTAAATACATGGTATGGGTTTTCTGAGTCATAGATGGGGGCCTATAGCTTGCAAGGAAGTGGTATTTGATTTTGCCTATGGTGATTTGAACATGTTCCTGGTGTCAAAATCATGGCCTCAAGCTAAATGCCAAAAAGTGCATAGTCATCCCCTTTGGAAAAAACAAAGTACCCACAAACTACCACATAGGTGGTAGTCCCCTAAATACGGAAGAGGTAATAAGGGATCTGGGGACCCAAGTAGATAGTAATCTCTCCTTTGATAATCACATTGCCAAAGTGGTCAGAAAATCCTTCTACGTGGCCCACCTAATCACAAAAAGTTTGTATCCAGATCAAAAGAGGTCATTGTGCCCCTCTACTCATCACTCATCAGACCCATCTTAGAGTACAATGCCCCATTTGGGATGTACCTTACAAGACACCTGCAACAGCTGGAAAGATCACAGAAGTACCTCACCAAGAGGATCAATGGCCTCAAACAGATGCCCTATGTAGCTCGACTGAAGAAACTCCAGTTGTACTCGGTTGCATACCGCCTACTCAGAGGTGATCTCTGCCTGACATACAAGGTAATGTCCAACCCAGAATTGATGGACATGCTCCACCTAAAGAAAACCTTATCCCCTCGAGCCACATGCTCTAGGGATCTAAACCTCACCACAACAATAAATAGGACGTGCTGGAGGGATAGATTCCTGTCTCAGAGACTTCCCATGCTTTGGAACAAGATCCCAGTCTACATTAGGCAGAGCTCCTCACTAACACTCTTCAAAAGAAACCTTGACGAGTGGATGGGAAACAGAAAGTTTTCCTCGGTGATCATTTCAGTGGCTCTGCTGGACAGAGGCACAGGGAACTAATTTAAGGGGGCGGCGAAAGTCAACACATTCTGGCTAGGCTTATAAATGCCTTCGGACAGATAGCCTAGTACCCACCTATGAACCTATGGAGCAGCTCAATTACACTGTTCTGTTTGAGCAGCCTTGAAGTATGTTTATTTTTGATGTAAACAGAGACACCTTCACCTTTAGTCTCTGCCTGTGATGTAGCTGGTCTAAATGTGTGGAAGGCATTATAACCTTGCACTGTTGGTATGATCTCAGCAGCTTTAAACCATGTCTCAGTGACTGCACATTCTTATATCAATATATAACAAAAAAGAATCTTTTTACTTTGTGGTACTATTATGCAGTATATCAGAATTACCTAAATTAGAAATGTAGGTAAAAATACCATTCTGTCCATTTTAGCCATTCAAGATGCACACTTTCTATTTCTGTAATTCATAATAATCCTTTACCATTGTCATTATTGTATATTGGTGATTGCTATCCCAATATAATCTGTATATTTATGGCATGGCCCAGTCCTAGCATTCAGGTAACCACATAAAATCAGCCTTATCCATACTACTAGTTAGTATTCTTACAACTACTTAGCCTAAACCTTCCCTTGCATTTCATTTAAGTATATCAATTGAGTACTTATGGGGAAAATATGCATTTAAAAGATTTGAGTTTTTTCTTCCTATAATGCAGTTCGGTGATTATTTCATTTTCTGACTTCTCAATCAACTTAGAATGAGATCATTTAATTATTTTACAGTCGTTATCAATGCCTCCATTTGCTTTACCAAAACCTTTCAGTTTTGGTGCAGACTCTTCTTGCGATTCATATTCCTGTATGTTAACCTCATTTTCATCCCATTTTCCTGGAGATGTAGCACTTCACATTGCTTCATATAACCCAAGAATTATTTATCATGTAACTTACTTTTTAGTCTTGCTACATTCCCTGCCAATAAGAATTAGTTTTCATTTGTGTTACCTTGCCAAAACATACTGTTTATACTTGCATCATCAACTCAAATATGCCCAAATATTTTTACATATCTCATATTGCAATTTTCTAACATACCATATATCTATTTGTGTCACCGATCTTACTCTCTCTATCCATTTAAAATCCCTTAAATTAATTTGTTTTTGCGTCATGGCCTCAAACAAAATTTCAGTAAATTCTTCAGTCACCAAGTGGTTTCTTTATCTAACCTAGGCATATTGTCTGTGAAGATCAGGATTGTCCCTGTCTTTTCATTTTATGTACTAACATTGTCATTTAATTAACAATGAGATACCATTTCTCTCAAGGTACTTTTTCTGCCTACCCTGTGCTTCAGTCCGCACCATCTCTCCTTTTAATACTTTTAATTATTTGATAATCCCCTGTATTTGTGTTACAGACTGCATGATCTCTACTTTGTTTCCCTGATCCTTTCCCCACTTCCATCTTTTAACATTTACTATTGCCTGAGACATCCTTTCTATGTTTCTCCTATTCCACTTAGCTATCTTAAATTTCTTCTGGCTGAACAAAGGTAACTTTCTAGCTGTTAAGATAAAATGATTGGCCATAGTCAGCAATATATTTTGCAACATCTTCTGATTACAGAATTAAAACCTGATTTAGAATATCCTTTTGTTCCCTTTGTACTTTTAAATTATCTGTTGATGGTCTATGGATGAGACATTAAACCAAGGTCTCATCTGCCTGAGTTGGCGGAAGCTCAAATAAATGAAAAATAGTAGGAGTAGTTCCCCAGTGTCCTGGCCAAATTTCTCCTTGTCAGAAAGAATACTACCTCAGGTCTCTCTTGAAAATAATTTACTGGTCTAGAAGGACTTACCTCGTCAAAAAAGCATAACAAAACTAAACTAAGCTAAACTAAACTAAAGTAAAGTAAACTAAAATGATGTGATTGTTATTCTGCATAGCACATTTATCAAATTCTGAAAGGACATTCTTTGATCATATACCTGATGTGATTTGGTTATTATGTTTATTTGAGCATCCAAATAAATATCTTCAGTGATTAATTGTACATCTGCATTTGGCCAGAGGCATTTCTATAAATATTTTGATAGACTACTAACCAAGATCTGGCTACATAATGTGAGTCACTTGCTTATAAACCCACATTTCTGTAATGGCTTATGGCACTAGATTGCATCTTTTTACTTCTCCTCATCCAGCCCTGAAAAGAACACCATGTAATGGTCTGCTTGGGGCTCAGGACTCCTAACTATGTCTATAATCTACCTAGCATATTTCAGTCATACAGTTCTTTCAAATTCAACTTCTGAAGTTCTACAGTTTTATATTTCAGAAACATGGAAAGAATGCTGCATCACAGATAACCTCTTTGAACCACAATCACAAATCTAGAATATTCTGCATCAGACATCTGTATTTATGTGCTCTCCAGTTTACCTGACACCAATTTACATAGAATTAATCACCCATGACTACATATAAAGGCCACCTATTTTGCACCATACTCTAACATTATCATCTGACCATTACAGATTTTGATATTGTACTCATTTGACAGATTCCAAGCATTGTGCTGTGACACTCAAATGTTTTCCACTGAAATCCTACAATAATCTACACATTTGAATGCACTGATCTCACTGGCACACTAACATTTCTATACCCTAAACATTATCTGATGTTCAGTATGACAGAAAGTTTTACTAACCTTCAGTTTCCCAGTCTTTCTCCATTTCCAGAACTTTCTTCTGAAAAAAATTCAGCAGCTCCACAGAATTAGACATCCAAAGCATTAAGGGCCGTAAGTCGGTGACAACCTGTTCAACACTGAGAGTACCACCACACGCCTTCACCTGTTGACTAGACAAAGGACAAGACAGAGCTGACCTCTTTATTAACTTGCAGGATTTTAATATTTATTTCCACTTATCATTGTCTATACCTTTTAGAAGATTAAAAAGAATTATGTTGTAAGGTATAATGGAGTTCAGACATGTGTTACTAAAGTACAGGAAAAGTTATTTTTAAATAGCTCAACAGTTTAATTTTCTGCTCCTATACCTCTGAACTGGTGTTACCTTCTTAGCTGTAAGCAGTTTTTCATCGATTGATATCTGAATTTCCATAGTTAATTTTTAATGAGACTGGTACTCCAGATGACACGTGTACCTTGCCTGTAACCACCATCATGCTCTACCAACCTTTTCAAGGAAAGCAATCCTGTAAGTCCCATTGTGTATTTTAGGGCACCTACCAAATTATTCAAGCTATATTTGAAGATAGACAGGGAATCTCCCGACTTGACATGCAAGTGGGAGTCTATTCCAGAAGTAGAGGAGGTACTGGGTGATGAACTTATATCTCAATTTAGTTTTATTTATTCCCTGATGTAGATTCACCTCTCTTGTTCTAGTGCTGGCTATACTATTTGCCACTTCAAGAAAAAGAATCTCTTGGATAATGGGATCTCCGAGAGGCACAGAGAGAAAGGCATAGGTCTCCCCTCAAGAGTCTATATGACACCGAGTGTAGAGAGTGACTGCAGTCTTTCTTGATAGCTAAGATTTTTCAGGACTAAGATTCTTCTTGTTAGAAACCTCTACTGTCTTTCAAGTTTTTTGCTGTGCCTAGTGATATACATGCTAAAGGCTGTGTTATATTCTATAAAGGGGTCTAACCAAGGCAGAGTACAGAGGAACAACTTCCTTGATTTTGGAAGAGGTGCCATTGGTGATTCATTGTGAATTATAAAAAAAATTCCTGACTATGGTCACGATGTTGTGATCCATGGACAGGGAGCCATCTATGCAGGTGCTCAGGTCTCTGATGACAGACTCATTGGAGAGAGGGGTGTTATTGATGCAGTAACTGGTAGCAATTTACTGTTTACTGAAGGAGATGATACTGAATTTCTTAGCATTTATTTTGAGCTCTTTCTCGGTGCACCATGTGTTAACACATGATAGTTCCACTTGAAGGGAATTTGTATCATTTGTTGATTTGATAGCTTTGCCCAGCTTGCAGTCATTAGCAACCTTTGTCAGACAGTGATCATTGTTACTAGAGTTGGAATAAATTCCAAAAAAAATGAGAGGGCCTAATACAGACTCATGGGGAACACTACTTGTCATGTTTTACTTAACTGAGGAGGCATGACTAGCCCTGGTAACGTGTTTTGTCCATGAGCCAGTTTTCAATCTACCTTATCGCACACAGATCTGAGTTTAAGGCTATTAGCTTGGTTGGAATCTTATTGTGTGATATGGTATCTGTTGGAAAAATATGTATTAATGTGTGTATTAGTAATATGCTTAGTGCATTCAGAGCCTAAAAGAGTTAACACATTTATTCTATTTCATACTGCATAAATCTGTACAAACTGCAGTTGCTTTCTGACCTTGTATTGTCAGCTAAATCTTGCTTGTGCCTTGGAAATTTACTGAGAAGCAGATGATTTCTGCTTGCGTTAGGAAAATAATGAATAGAACAATACTGCTTATATGAAACTCAGACAAGAAGTTCCGCTGTGCTATGAGAGCATACACAGCTGTAGAAGTAACAGATAATTAGGACAAAGCCTGCTTGAAAATATGAACTGCAACCAGCATTTGCTTGTACCTGTATTAGAAGAGTACCTTGAAATGTAACACTGTACAATAGAGGCTTGTAAGCGAAGTACTGGTCATCAAGGCCAGGTTGTTTTTCTAAAAAGTTTCTCACAAATCTAGTCATGTCAGCAGAAAATCTGAAGTAACACCTGCTGTAGTACAATGCTTAAAGTTGTGTTTGATTACGTCAGCTTAGAAGGCCATGTCTTGTAAAACAGTATAAGAATGAACATACTTCCTGTTAGTAGTTAGACAAATCCTTGTATTTGCATGTTTTTGTCTCCTTGCAGCAAGTAAATTAAAGTGCCTTAACTGAACCTTACGTGTATTGGTCTTTGAAGTTTTTTCCTTTGACAGATTGGTCCTTCGGACCGGAAACCTTCACTTCGTATCGGATCAGACAGGCCCGGTGGCTTGAAACCGTACGGGGAAGAAACCACATCGGTTCTTCTTATTTGAAAAGTCCTATGACTGAATTGTTGTACAAAAGAGGCCAGCCACTTTCTGATCTGCGACTGAAGGACGGGTTTACTCGAACCAGGTGATCAATCACAAAGGCTCAGGTAAGGTGAATCTACCTTCTTTTTCTGTTTTAGATCAGGGACTAGATTTGTATTAGTTCTGTTAGAGACTTTGTTTATAAGTCAGGGACAGAAAGATTACTGTCTTGTCACAGATCAGGGAAACAGAGCAGGTAGGCAGTCATTCTGAAGAGACTATAAAAACATCCGTGGTACCACATAAAAATAAGGTGTTACGTAACGATTAAAAGGGTAGAACAAAATGGGTAATAATTGTACAAAAAGGTCCCAAAATCCGTCGTTAACCGAAGACGCGAAATACATGCAGTCACAGCGTGCTGATAATATTAAATATTACTTAAAATGGGTTAATAAATATGAATTTGATGTTAAACTAGAAAAATCCTCGCTTGTCAAACTTGTCAAACAGCATAAAACTGATTCTAAAGATCAGATAAAAAAGCAACGTCAATTAGGAATTCCTCAGGTACACAGGTGGATTGAGGAAGTAAACCAAAGAGAACAAAAGAATAATAATTCAAAAGCAATGTTTTTAGATAAGGAGGATAATAACTTAGTAATAGCATCAGCCCCTCCGCCTCCCTTACGAGGCAAGTGAACAAGTTAGTCCACCCCCGTGATATCCTACTGTCACTGTAAGTAGAGACGCTACAAAAGCGTTAGAGATCCCGTTGAGACCAGGTCTCAAACACGGGCAGGAAATTCAAAAGGGGACATTGAGTTGTATCAAATTGGTAGAAATTCACAATCTATGAGTGAGGAAGAAATATGCCCACTTATAGAAATGCCTAATCCTCAGGCAGGGCAAGAAGGTCAGGACCCAACTATTTTAGTGTATAGACCCTGGACTCCGGAAGACATCTGGAAAGCCACTGAGGGAATTCCCCATCCAAAAGTTAATTTTAGAAAGTTCCTAGAAGATTTGCAAGGAATGAGGCTAAGTTGTAATTTAAACGGAGAAGAGGTAGAAAAAGTAGTCAGACAAATTGTGGGACCAGATTGGCACATGATTAGTGGCGACTGGATTCCCCGTGACAGTGCGTTCAGGCCCCTCTCACATAGCAGCGCAGAGTTAGACAACAGAGTGAAAGGCCTTACAGACCAAATCTCTGAGAAATGGAAACCCAGGGCAGACTGGACTTGCATTAATCAATGCATCCACCAAGAAGGTGAGACTGTTGACAGATATTATGCCAGACTGTTAGAATGTTTTAATAACCACTGTGGAATGCAGGTTCCTGAAGACCAGACACATGATTCCTCATATGAGCAGCAGTTAAAGAATGCATTTTTGAAAGGCAGTATTGCGTCCATAAGCAGTTTTATTACAAAACACATGGTAGATCATCGTACAAGCAGATTACAGTCATTGCTTGAATATGCTAGGCATGCCGAAAGGCATTTTAATAGCAAAAAGAAAAAAAAAGCCCAAGTATTTTCCTGTAGAAGACGGAGCAGAAGTTTATGTAGTACAGTTTGGGAAAAAGGGCAAGAGAAATGCCCAGGGAAACAAACAATCTGATCAACGATCAGAGGACTTTGAAGGGCGAAAGAAAGGGGGTGAGTGCTTTAAATGCGGTAAAAAAGGACACTTGGCAAGGGATTGCAAGAAAAATAAGAAGGCAACCACGGAAGATAAGGAGGGTGAGGACTGACTATATGATAGTCAGGAATCACTAGAAGGGGATAGCAGAGAAGGGACAAATGAGAATGTGATAGAGGGAGTAGAGAATGTGACAGAAGAAAAAGAGGAAGTGCAGGAAGTTACGGATAGTGAAGAAAATAAAATATTGGATTTGGCTTTATTGAGCTTAGAGCTCTATTTAGCAGACACAAAACCAGAAGTCACACTCCTGGTAGAAGGGAGGAAAGTCACATTTTTGTGTGACTCAGGGGCCTCACAGACCCTGATACATCCCTCCAAGCTGCCAGCGAATTCAGAGTCACCTGATTACATATTAGTGAAAGCAGCTAATGGACAGCTGTATCGGGAGCCCCTCTCCCATAATACTGTGATAACTGATCCTGTTTCAGGATTGACCCAGAAAAGCAAAATTATTGTTTCTGCAAAATGCCCAGTAAACCTCTTGGGCAGAGACCTTATGCAGCTATTTGGTATAGCAGTAGTTCCGACTATGCAGGGTATGGAAGCACAGCGACAAATTGACACCTTTGCAGCGCAATCAGAGGGTGGAATGTTTTATTGGTACAGCCAGGACTTGGTTACGACTGGTCCAGGGGTGGTGACCAAAGATATGATGAACGTAGCCATCAGCAAGTTCCCCTCCCTTGACATTGATAGACAACATTTGTTGCACTGTACTCTGTATTATTGTAGCACACCAGGACCTGATAAGGAATATGAGCAAGAATTGTTTAGAAACCGTGCAAACAGATTGATATTGCGTAATCTGTACTGGGACACAGAAGGGAACAGTGTAGTCAGCTGTTCATTGCCCCAGGAGTTCTTTGCACTTTATAAATCTAATCGATTACCACATGTTAGCTTAACTAAGGACAAAAATGTGAAATGGGTAGACTTGGGAGAAAAAGTCACAAGATGGGAGAAACAGACAGAGCTAGAACTATCAGAACAGGGAATACAAATGCAGAAGTTGAAATGGATAACTCAGACCCGCCCAGCTGTACACTTGCAGACTAGCAAGGACAGCTGATTAGCACTCCTATTGAAGGAGGAAGAGAATGCCTTACAGAATATACCAGAAACTCTCTGGTCAACAGGAAAATCAGATGTAGGACTTATTCGTACAGCAGGACCAGTTACTATTACGCCAAAGTCAGCATTTAGACCACAAAAAAGACAGTATCCCTTAAGAAAAGATGCAGAGGTAGGAATCAAACCTATTATAGCAGCTTTACTTAAGGAAGGGGTGCTGGTGGAATCTCCTGATTCACCATGTAACACACCCTTATTTCCTGTTAAGAAAATGAATGGGGAGTGGCATATGGTCCAAGATTTACAAGCTGTAAATGACACAGTAATACCAAGGGCACCTACGGTGCCAGACCCACACACCCTGTTGAATGATTTAAAACCTCAACAGAAATATTTTTCTGTGGTAGATATTAGCAATGCATTCTTTTCGATACCAATACACCCTGACAGCCAGTATTGGTTTGCATTTACATTTCAGGGGAAAAGGTACACATATACACGACTATCACAGGGGTATTGTGAAAGTCCAACAATATTCTCACAAGAGATGGCAAGCAACTTGGCGGGATTTACCCCACCAAGTGGTAGTCAGATTTTGCTTTATGTTGATGATATCCTGCTGGCGGCCTCCACCCAGCAAGATTGTAAAGAAGATACCATAGCGCTATTACAATTTTTAGCCACTGAAGGACATAAAGTAAACAAAAATAAACTGCAGCTTTGGAAAAGACAAGTTAAATACCTAGGATATGTAATATCCAAGGAGGGTAGGACATTGGATGAGGACAGAAAAATAGCGATTTTGCAAGCACCAAAACCCACTACCAAGAAGGAAATTATGTCCTTCCTGGGTAAGACTAATTTTTGTCGGAGCTGGATTCCAAACTATGCCTTGGAATCTGCACCACTGACTAACCTGATTTATAAAAAGCCTATGGCAGCACAGGATTTGTTACAATGGACACCAGAAGCAGAATCTGCTTTCTGTAAACTGAAACAGTTAATAGTGCCCTCATTAGCTTGGGATTACCAAACTATCATAAACATTTTTTCCAAACTGTAGATTGTAAGCAAGGTTATATGACATCAGTGTTAACACAGCAGCATGGGGACAAGCAACGCCCTATTGCTTAATATTCATCACAACTGGACCCAGTGGCATGGTCTTTACCTCACTGTGTACAAGCAGTAGTTCCAGCTGCAATGGCAGTACAGGCTTCGGCCTCAATAGTGTTGTTCCACCCTCTCACATTGAGAGTGCCTCATGCAGTCGCTATTATTTTACTGCAAGAGAAGGTAGCATATCTTTCCCCTGCTAGGCATCTTTCCTGTATGACTATATTGTTGAGCCAACCTCACATGACAATTGAACGTTGTACGATTTTGAACCATTCTACCTTGCTCCCAACCCCTGCAGATGGCACGCCACACAGCTGCCTGCAGGTGATTGAGCAAAAGACACTACCTAGAAAAGATCTTACGGATGTTCCCTTGGATGATGCCGAGGTGACATATTACGTGGATGGCTCATGCAAAAGGGGTCCTGCAGGACAGAACCTAGTGGGATATGCAGTAGTTTCTGACACAGACATAGAAGCGAAATCTTTACCACACAGTTTATCTGCACAGGCAGGAGAATTGATTGCCTTGACATGGGCATGTACCTTAGCAAAGGGTAAATGTGTAAACATTTTTACTGACAGCCAGTATGCTTTTTCTACTGTACATGTTTTTGCGCAACAGTGGAAAAATCGAGGAATGGTAACATCTACTGGCAAACCGATTAATCATGCACAGTTTATTTTAGATATTTTAGAATCTATTCAGTTACCTCAGAAAGTAGCTATTTGTAAATGTGTAGCTCATACCAAGCAACAGGATAGGATTTCAAAAGGTAATGTGAGAGATGATACAGCTGCAAAGCAGGCAGCTTCAGAAGCATTTCTTTTGAATGAGGAATTACAACCCTCTGAGATTTTAGACTTAGAAATGTTAAAAACAATGCAGACACTTACTACGAAAGTTGAAAAACAAAGATGGGTAAAACAAGGAGCAATTCTTGAAAAGGGGCTGTACATCTCTAAAGAAAGGAAACCGATATTGCCATCTAATTTGTTTAGATATGCAGCTTTGTTGAGCCATGGGCAGAGCCATGTCTCAACAGGGGGGATGGTCTGCGCGGTATGCCACGTTTGTAATAAACATCATGCACAAGGGGTGTTAAAGCCCAAGCAAGGTAGTTTTCCTATACCACCATATCCATTTCATACTATCTGTATGGATTTCATAGAGCTGAATAAATGTGAAAATAAGAAGTATTGTCTTGTCATTGTAGATATGTTTTCCAGATGGGTGGAAGCCTTTCCTACTAAAAATCCAGATGCTACAGCGGTGGCCAAAGTCCTTGTCAAAGAAATCATCCTTAGATTCGGCATTCCGGAAAGGATCTACAGTGACAATGGCACACACTTCGTGAACCAGACCATACAACAGCTAAGTCGATTTTTCGGTATTTCTTTAAAAAAACATTGTGCATATCACCCACAATCTGCAGGGCTAGTAGAGAGGCATAATGGGATTTTAAAAAGTAAGTTAAGGAAGTTAATATCAGAAACACAGAGAAATTGGGTGTACTGTCTGCCCCTGGCACTGTTGAGCATGAAAACTGTTCCAAATGCAAAAGGATTGACTCCTTTCAAAAAGCTCTTTGGAAGGGCTTATCATATACCTCAGTGGAAATCTCTCATGCCCGCAGACCAGGAAGCTGATGGTACATTAGCAGAGTATATGCGTAAGTTATTAAATTCTAAACATTTGCTGCAGTTAAATTCTGTTTCAGATAAAGAATGAACCGGACCGTCAGAAGTGGCAGTGGGCCCCAGAACTTGGATCTGGGTGAAGGTGGTTAAGAAAAAGAATTGGACGTCTCCGAAGTGGGAAGGCCCATATCAAGTACTTTTGTCAACACCCACTGCAGTCAAGATAGCAGAACGTGCCTCTTGGATCCACCTAATGCACTGTAAGTTAGTTAAAAACTTTGAACTGGACAAAAATCTTGTTACATGCCAAGAGTAAAAATGATAGAGTCCAGAAGAAACAGGAATGCAGAACAACCCTTTCCTCAGAAGTATTGCATAATCATCCTGTTAACTGTACTAGTGACAATAATCTTTTTGCTGTGGCCTTTCCTTTTCCCAGCCACACAGACTGAACTGAATAAACGTAAAGCACTACTCATACTCTGGCATCCAAACTTTAACACTTACCAGGCAATTAAATATGTGTATGCTGAGACTTTCAATGTTTCAAATTGCTGGATTTGCACAGCTTTGCCAACAGCATACGGGGGTTATTAATGACTACAGTCCCCCTAGGAGTCAATGAGACCTGGGAAAACTTGATTTATGATACCTCAACCATTACAGCGCAAGATAAAATAGCATTGCACTTGTCTGTTCCACAAAAGGGAACTGTGCGTTTTTATAAAAATGATACTGTTCAGGTGGGTTGGAGCAATTGCAATGTGACTGTTCCTTATAGATGTTACACTAAAGGAAACAAAATAGATCTTTATTGTAATACAAACTATGATTCATTTCTTGGATTGATGCATAAAAGACTTGAAGTAAAACATAATTCTGTTCTTTATAAACAGCTGTCTATAATTGATAGAAAAATGTTTCATGCAGGGCGAGTGTATATTCATAGCAGGGTTACTACTAAAGTAGAGGACTGTTATTTTGTGTGTGGCAGAAAGGCATACAAATGGTTACCTGAGAATTGGTCCAGCAGTTGTTTTTTTGGGTTACCTGGTTCCAGCCATACGACACACTGCAGTTTTGCCTCGAGGGAAAATTTGAAATGTCCAAGAGGTCGTCAAGAAACCTGAGAATCGTGTGGGACAAATCGATGCGCATTGGAAAGAACATCATTCCCTAGGCAAAGGGCTGACACATATGGACTTGAGTGATAGCGTTATACCGTGGGCAGGCATATTACTAGCATATGGAGCGGTGAAATCGATCTGGGAGCTGAGAAAACTGTCAAAACTTCTCGAAGTAATGAGCAATGCAACTTTTTCTGCTCTCGAATTGGTGACTGATGAACTGAATGCTATGAGAACTGTAGTGCTCCAAAACACCATGGCTCTTGACTTCACCCTAGTGGCGAGAGGTGGTACGTGCACTTTAATCCAAGAAGAATGCTGTTCGTATATTCCTGACCATAAACATGAGATAGACAATCATCTTGAGGTGATTCAGCAAGTGTCGGCCATGACCAAACCAGGCCCAAACCCACTGACGGACTTTTTCCAGAAATGGTTTGGGGGGTGGGGTACCATCCTAATGAACATCCTGATTGCCATTTGTGTAGGTATGCTCCTACTGGGAGTATGTGTTTGTTGTGGTATCCCCTGCATGAAAAGACTGATCAAAGACTTTATAGACATGTCAGTTTCTGAAACCTTATATCAAAGTATTGAGTTTGAATAACTGTTAAAAGACTGAAAATGCTTTCATAAGTTTAAACTGAATGACTCTCTTAACTGCAAATCCTGAGTGGAAGAGGTTAGGAGAAGAAAACACACTGTTTATGCTTATTTTGAAAGTAGAATAAAAGTATTAATGGGGGGAAATGTTAGAAAAATATGTATTAATGTGTGTATTAGTAATATGCTTAGTGCATTCAGAGCCTAAAAGAGTTAACACATTTATTCTATTTCATACTGCATAAATCTGTACAAACTGCAGTTGCTTTCTGACCTTGTATTGTCAGCTAAATCTTGCTTGTGCCTTGGAAATTTACTGAGAAGTAGATGATTTCTGCTTGCGTTAGGAAAATAATGAATAGAACAATACTGCTTATATGAAACTCAGACAAGAAGTTCCGCTGTGCTATGAGAGTATACACAGCTGTAGAAGTAACAGATAATTAGGACAAAGCCTGCTTGAAAATATGAACTGCAATCAGCATTTGCTTGTATCTGTATTAGAAGAGTACCTTGAAATGTAACACTGTACAATAGAGGCTTGTAAGCGAAGTACTGGTCATCAAGGCCAGGTTGTTTTTCTAAAATGTTTCTCACAAATCTAGTCATGTCAGCAGAAAATCTGAAGTAACACCTGCTGTAGTACAATGCTTAAAGTTGTGTTTGATTACGTCAGCTTAGAAGGCCATGTCTTGTAAAACAGTATAAGAATGAACATACTTCCTGTTAGTAGTTAGCCAAATCCTTGTATTTGCATGTTTTTGTCTCCTCGCAGCAAGTAAATTAAAGTGCCTTAACTGAACCTTACGTGTATTGGTCTTTGAAGTTTTTTCCTTTGACAGTATCAAATGTGTTTGCTAGGTCCAGGTGGGCAGTGTGAACAGTATGAACACTTTCCACAGGTTGTCTGACTTTTTCAAACAAGTTCTCAAGGCTGAGGAGAAGAGAATGGGAGTGTCCCTAGTATGTGGGAGGGAGTGGTTCTGGTATGTGTGAGGGAGTGGCCCTGGTATGTTTGAGGTGTGGATGATAGTTTGTGAGGAGAAATTTGAAGCAAACCTGCTAGCCAATATGTTAGCAATATTGTCCGGAGTTGAATAATAGGTACCATTATAGAAAAGTTCTGAGCAGTAATACAAATTATTCCTTAACTTTCTAATGTAGCTAAAGGACTTATAATTATCTTCAGCCTCTGAAGCAAGCCTATATTAATGACAGACTTTACCGGACTTAATAGCTGCATTTGATTTCTTAGTGAGATGTTTTATATTCGCATTGTGGTGAAAGGTTCTGGTCTTACAAGGTAATCTATTCTGTTTCTTCCTTCTGTTGTAAAGTTTATTTATGTCTCGTGACCACCAGGGGTTGTTATGGAATTTACCACTGCATTTTGCCCTGGTGGTGACAGCCCTAACAATGCATTTAACTAAATGTCCAAAAAGATCCTTAGCATAAGTGGCCACATATCCTGGTTCCTTTTTGGGATTAGCAATTTGCGATTTTGTCACACAGTTGTAAAAGATTAGATTTTTTGAATTCTCTAAAGTGGGTGGTGTAGATAACCATGACAGAAGAATTTCTGCGAGTAAAGGTAACAGACTGGCGATCAGAGTTAACAACTGAAGGACCAGCCATGGGCAGGTATCAGAGTAATGTCTGTGAGAACTAGGTCAAGGATATTTCTGTCTCTGGTGTGTTATGGACAATTTGATTCAGAAAATTCTGATTCACCCAGTCTATGAAATGTTGTGCATACCCAATGCTAGAAGTATAGGTACTTGAGTCTATGGAGGGACAGCTGAAGTCACCAAGGCTTAGAGAGCTGTCTTTAATAGGGATGCTCTTAACTTATCATGGTCATTTGTAGTCCTAGAAGTGGGCTTATAACATGCTATAAGTTGAAGGTCTGACTTACATCATGCAAGCTGGAGCTCAGTGATCTCCCTTGGAGGGTTATTGGCTATCACTTTGGTATGATGAAAACCCTGATGAAAACTGAGACATCCCTGCCATTCCAGTGGATCTTAAGGCACAGAACCCAGACACAGAGGGTGTGTTCTCATTACATTTGCACCATATCTCAGTCCCTACACAAACATGGACTCATCCCAGATGCAGACATGACTTCAAATCAGGTAATGTATTATTTAAACTCCTGGCACTGAGAAGGGCTACCTTGATGTTTAATTTATGGATTGATTTTTTTTAGTTAAGTACAGATGTTCATTAGAAGAACTCTGCCAAAAAAGGCACATTGAGGTTTAGCAAAGGCTTTGGTCAGTATGCATAAGCCCTTGAACAAGAGGTGTAGACCATCCTTGGCAAAGCAGATAGGATTGTTCATCATCTTGATCCCCTCCAGTTGCTGAAACCGATTATATTTTCTTTAAATGTGAACATCATTTTCAGTGGGGAGGGGACATCATGCAAGACTAAAGTCTTATCATTGCTGGAAGCATGCATAGTACATTTCAGTAAGTCTTTCTGTATGTCTTTCATGAGTTTTCATGCCAGGTCATTTACTGCAGCACAGAACACTCTTGGTTAAAAAAAAGAATACATACAAATAACTATTGCTGATGTAAACTGCATTAACATTCTGTGCTTAACAATACTTGGGGAAAGATGGCAACTAATTCTGTCACACAGCACCAGACACCTCACAGAGGCTTAGTATAGCAGGTAAGATGGCTTTAAGGTCTGGCAGTATATGCCCACCAATAGCATTAATGCTGCAGGATGTTTGAGCAGTTATGAAAGCATGGATGAGACTATGGCTGCATTACAAACATACAGCATTGGGACAGTATTGCTCAAGTCTCCATATGTTCAAGCTGCGTTCACCATAAGAGACTCACATGTACTCAGTGATGGTGGAGTGGAAGGAATAAGCCCCTACCATGGTTTCCACATGACTCCCCCACCAGTTAACTCTCCCATCAGGAAAGCTCAGAAATAATAGGAATGGGTTGACTGGCTGCAGGCAAGAGGGGAAATAATTAAGAATGAAGGCTCAACTATGTGCAGTATGATCATGCTCGCGTATAATGCCCTACTACACAGACAATTCTTCCACCTACAATGGTAGTTAGTTTTAGTTACAGGAAGTGTCAGTGGCCCAATATGCACACTTACCTTTGGTGCAGAAGGCTGTGCATTCTATTACCACCCCAGGTAAATTGATTGCTGATACTGTAGTGCAGCACAAGGGAGGTGCTGCACTCCTGAGTATGTTATACTTTGGATAAGACATTAAACCAAGGCCCATCTGCTTGAGTTGGTGTAGTTCTGGTGGATGTAAAAGATCCCAATGCACCTATCAAAAAGAGTAGGGGAAGTTCCCTGATACCCTGGCCAAATTGCCCCAGTAGTATAAATACCACATCAGCTTTCCACCAAAAAGAGGCCACTACCCCAGAGAGACAAACCCGGTAAACAAAAAGATGAGTAAAACAGTACTTTGCACATACAGCATTTTCATTTATTTTACAGATGTGTCAAAACAATGTAAACAAACTGCCAGATACTAGCAATATTTTCTGAAGCAAACTGTTCTAAGATTAAATGAAAAGCAGGAAAATTGTGACTCTATAAGGTTAAAAAAATCATTTGTTTTGTAACAGATACTTTGGGGACACAGTACTCCAATCTATAATCTATATATGTCTATTTTTCAGATACACATCAAGCAGACTTATTGTAACAAAAATGGAAGAGCACCGTACTTTTCCGGCTGACTGTCTCCAATCTCCTTGATCTTGTCCTGCAGAAGAAATAAATCAAAGTCAGATGCTTAATCAGGATTTTTCTAAATAAGCTGTTTTTCTTAGGTACTGTAAAATCACTCATAGTATTAAATATATGTAAGGCTTTGTTTCATAATGTGTTCATTCTAATGTATAAATTATACCATTAAACTCCTATGTACAAAACTCAAGTTAATAGTATTTCATGAAATTAAATCTTTGAATCATACTGCTTTAGCTGTATCCAAGATCTTTCTTGAGAAACTCCAGCTATATGCATATATATTTAAGTTAGACTACAAACCACCCTTTAGACAAAATCGCAAAATGCTAACCCCAAAACAGAACCAGGATATTAAAGGTAATTTATTATTATTATTTATTAATTTGCATTTGTTTACTGGGATGGTCCACTGTCACTGGGCCAAAGTGAGTCCATTTTATGGGTTGTTACTGCTTACTGATTGTCTCTGCTGAATCCTTCACTACTTGCTCTGACCCGGTCCGTTCGCCCTGAGGGCTCACTCTGCTCCCCTACCCTACCCCCAATTCTCACCCACCCCAAGTGCTGTTAAACTTATACCTGTCTAGTCACACCCACTGTACTACTCACCCTATTACCTTAAACTAGTACTTATCAACTCCACCCCTAATCTCTCTCCTTAATCATCTCCACTCTATTGCAAGTGACAATAACCACTCCTCTTTTCCTTTATCTTCATTTCTACCCTCCCCAAACCTCCTCTGACTATCCTACCACACTATATATTCTATTTTACCCTAAAGCAGTTAAAACAGTAGCAAAAACACTTTAAATGCAGTACAAGCTAGCACACTTGAGTGTGTAGCAATATTAAGGCAAATACACTTTAAATAAATGCAGATCAATTAAAAATGACAAAAAACAAGTGCAGAGAGCAATAAATTATGAAAAAAATAAAAATGGAGGCACTTAGAGTATCTCTTTCACCTTCCTGTTGCACTTGTAGTCTGCAGGACACCAAAACTGGATCAGCGGAGCTTAAATATCACTTAAAATGTAAACAGACTAAAAACAGCAGTAATAAATGCAGCAGAGAAGATGCAATTGAACACTTTAGAGAACAAGTAGCAGAAAAAACAAGATGAAGTAATAGAGTTGGAGGAGGAAACACAAATGCTGTAAAAGCAGCAGGCTGCTGAATAAAGTTTTTTTTTTAAGTAAAGTGGGAAAGGGAGAAAAGAGGAACAGAAGATAATTCAAGGTTAAGAAACTCAAGGGGTTGGCCTTTTCAAATGTTCTCTCTGTATTGGGTAGAATGAGCTAATGACATTAGACTGGGAGGAGTGTCCCAGATCAAATTTACAGTACGGGTGGGCAACTGCAAAGCCACCAAGTATAAATACAAGTCACCAATAAGAAAGGAGGGAGGGAAACTATTCTACAGCTACTAGCTACACTATATTAGGCAGAAAACACTACAGAAATGTTTATCACAGCAGAAAATCAGCAGTGAGTCACTAAATGACAGTTTTAAACAGATAAAGGAGCAAGGAGACTCTAGAGAATGCTTTTAACTGCTAACAAATCAGTTATATGATATACTCTTTGGCAAGAAATCAGAACAAACAAACAGATGCTTAACAAATGGAGAAAATTTCCAGTTAATACCTTTCACACGGTGAAACTAGCTAAAAAAAGTTTTACAAACAGTGTGACAGTAACTAGCTAAAAAGCTTTACAAACAGTGTGACAGTAGCAAATGTGATTTAATAGGCCCTGGGTAGACAATTTTAGTACAACCCTGCAGATTAGTTTATAGCAATAAAATACAGTTAAAAGTATGAAGCAGACAATAAAAAAGTGCTATAAATGGCTAGAATAAGCAATAACTAGTAAAAATAAGCAAAAAAAATGAACAGGATACTTATTGTTATATATCACAGATCAGAGTTGTGGTCTCTGCCCCTCCTCTGCTCAGCTCAGTGTGTATAGACCAGAAACAGATTAATAATAAATTCATAGATCACTACTACATACATGGTAAATAAAGTAAAAGCTAGCTACATTAAGTACATTACGGTAAGAGGTGTGCAGTCACAGTTGAGTAGGAGCTCATTAATGATAACTACATTTGTTACAGTTAGCAACTACATTAGTTACAGTCTAAAATAAGAGATTGTGCGGAATGCTATATAAGAAGCTACAGTTAGGTACACTATTAAACATACTGACAGTTAACTTTAGTAATGTGCAAAGAATATTTGAACACATGATTATATTTTTGCTGTATTTGTCATAAGAATAGGCATGAGAGTAAATTTCTACCTGGTAAGTCAGAAGTACGAGTTAGGAGTGTACATCAAGTGCATACAGATAGCATCATTACCTAATAGATGTACTATGAATGTAATCATAGATGATTATTGTTATGTTCCCCATGTTTCCCTAGGGACTTTTTTAACGTAGAGGCATTGTTGATGATCCTAAGTGTTAGTGGGGGAGCATTCCACTGTTTGGCTATTGAGAAAGGGTCCAGCACTTACCCAGCAGGAAGGTTAATTTTTTCCTACTTGCAAGCAAAGTTGGTTCTCAGATCTTAGAGGTCTGCTTGGGTGATAGTGAGTAAGTATAGGAGTAAGGGCTTGGCAGTCTGATGCTTTGTGGATGATTTTGTATGCAGTGGTTAAATGTAAGTATGTTAGGTAATACAGGAGTTCAAGCCTATTCAGTATGCAGTGATGTGAAGAATATTTTGCATTAGCTGCAAACTTAGCAATCTTATCGTAGCAGGTGTCAAGCCTGGTTTTCAGGGAGGACTGGATATTGGTTAGGAGGGGAGCACAATATAGGAGGGAAGGTAGAAGAAAGGTTGAGGCAGGGGTTTGTTTTGTAGAGAGGCTAAGAAAGTGTTTGCGTCTATAGAGGATACCCAATTTTTGATATTTGTTTTGATATTATTGTGCACATGCATATCAAAGGTTAGGTTTTCATCTAAGATGATGCCTAGTAGTTTTGTTAGGGACATGACCTTAATAATAGCTTTATTTTGGGAATGTATAGAGAATTCAGTCTTGTTTAAGGGGGTGGTTTTCTTAGGGGTAAATAAGACTTTAGTTTTGTTTGTGTTTAGAGCAGGGTGGTTAGTTGTCATCTAAGTTTTGGTAGATGTTAGGGCATTTTGGGTATGTTTTTGCAGTGCAGATGTAGAATTTGCTGAGCAGATGATAGCTAAGTTATCAGTTATCTGCATATTGTATTATGGATAGGTGAGTAAGAGTGCAGTGAAAGTCTTTGATGAAAATACTGAAAAGAAGGGGCCCTAGTATAGAGCCTTAGGGAACACCTGTGGATGTGTTGGAGTGGAAAGGGAGTTCTGCCACTTGATAGATTGTTGTCTATTCTTGAGGTAGTTGGTGAACCAATTTAGGGCTGTGGGGAGATACCTGGCCTGGAAAGTTTTGTGAGAAGTAAGGGGTGGGAGACAGAATCAAAGGCTTTAGAGAGGTCAAGAAAAAGTGAAGAAACAATTTTACCTGCATCTTGAGCATGATTAACAGTATCCATGAATCCATGAAGGATATAAGAGCTGTTGTTGTACTATGGCCTGGCCTGAACCCATGCTGAGTAGGGGAAAGCAGCTGAGTTTGAAGTAGATAATACAGAAATTGAGTGTGGATGCATTTTTCTAAGATTTTTGAGATGGGGAAAGAATAGCGATGGGCTGGAAATTGGAGATGTCTGTATTGTTGCCAGCTTTGTGGAGGGGAAGACTGTATGATTTTTTTCAGATAGTAGGTATGTAGAACTCCTGGATAGACCTGTTAAGTATGGGGTATTCAGGGGGGCATGTTGTCAGGAGCATGAGAGCCAGGTTTGAGCTTGAGAGGTAGTTTTTGTTATAGTGGTGGTAGGTATGGGGGAAACAGAAAAACTTGGTAGAGAGGTATTAGTGGTATTTTGTGAGGACTGAGTTGGTAGGAAGGGGTTAGTGTCACAATTTGCTTTAGAAAATCTGGCATTAAGATTATATATGGTGTTGATGAAATCTAGAGCAGCAATTTCAATGGGTGTTTGGTCTTGATTTGGACAGGGGTTGCTCTTAGAGCCAGGGGTTTAGCAGAGATGAAATGGAATACCAGAATTTATTTTCATTTTGTTTATAGTTCTTTTGCAGACCTAGGTAGTGTTTATTCTTGTCTTTATTGACTAAACACTTTACTTGATTATGGAGTTGTCTAAATTGAAGGAGATCAGGGGGGTTGTTATTTTTTGCCATAGTTTCCATGATTTTTCAATGGCTACCATGAGCTGCTTAGTGGTTTTAGTGGGCCAGATGGCATGATAAGTTATTACTCTTTTTTGATGGAGTGGGGTTAGTTTATTTAAAGTCTCAAGGAATGTTGAGTTAAATAGCTCGACAGCATCATCTAGGGGTAGGACGGATTCCAGTTGAAGTTTTTCAAGTCTTTGTTCAGAGTTGCTGGTTTGAAATTAGTTAGATTCCTTGTTTGTTTATACTGATGTTGACTTGGTAATGGAGTAGTCTTACGTAGGATATAGGTAGACAAGTGGTCACTGATACTGTGAGGTAGTGTGCCTGTTGAGGTGATTTTATTTTGGTCAGACAATAGAATCCAGTCAAGGATGGATCCATTATGTTGTTTTTGTTAGGTCTAGTTGTACTGGTAATTAACTGTGTAAAGTTAAATAGGTTGACATTAGATGAGGGAGAGTTTAATCAATAAGCCAACTTGAACTTGCTTCAATGAAAATAGTTTGGAAACTCCCTGCTTTGCACTGCTCATTTGAGGAATTCAGTACTTATTCTGCAACACCCGCTTTTTCATTGTTGAACTGAAATGATTATAACGTAACTACTGCAAATATTTTGTTATTCCTTATTAACATGTATAAAGTATATAAATCTAATCAGAAATTCCGACAATACACACTTTTCTGAAATCCTAGTTCCATTCTAGTTTTTGGGAGAAACACACCAGGATCCTCCAAACAACTGATACTAAAAAAACACCAAAGTTCGAAAAAAACACGGCCACTTCGGTAAAAAAAGTTTTTTTTTTTAAATAAATACAGCTAAAGCACTACCAATGTTTACAGTGACATTTATGTTGATCTACATCTAAAACTGAGAATGTACTGGTTGATTTAAAATTACATCTTAGGAAATTGAACTTTAGGATAATGTTTAACAACACCAACATGAATTATGAGATCAATACCTTACTTAGAAGCAATGCTTTCAATCCACCTTTGTTCTTTCCCCTTATTCTATTAAAAAAACTGTGCATAAAGACGGGGGCCAGATGTTAATAATTTAAATGATTGAGAAGCATTGTTATTAAAATAATTAATCCATAATAAAAGTATTACGGTTATGAAACCCAAAAAGGGAGGGGGAGTGATAATTATGAACAAAACTGATTACATGAACAAAATGCACAAGCATCTATACAATAAGGATTGCTATGAAGAAACCTCCCTGAATTACATAAATGCTGTGTACAAAAAAAATATGTTTTTTTCTTTGGGACATGTTTGATCAGAGCCAAATAACTGAGGATGTTTTTGCTTTTTTACAAGTTAAATTCCCAATAATTTCATCTATATTTGGCATCTTGAAGATACATAAGAACCCAACTGACCCCCTCTGAGACCTATAGTCAATGCAAGAACATCTGTAACACATCCATTATCTAAATATATAGATGTTAAAGTAAAAGATGTGTTAAACGCCCATGTTCATCTCGTTTGACTCATGGGATTTTTTGATGAAACTGTGTGAGGTTGAGTATGCAGAAAACTTAGCCTTTTTGACTGTAGATGTTGTGAATTTATTCAGTGTAATACCACACGCCCAAGGCTTGGAATTGTTTCATGATTATTTGGTCGAATCATGTGCCTTTAACAGCAACAAAAGAAATGTTTTGAGTACTCTTTTGAAACTGGCATTAGATTACATCTTTGTACATATTGATGGGCAGAATTTCCAGCAAAAGAAAGGAGTGGCGATGGGGGCATCTTGTGCCCCCTTGTTTGCCAACATAGTGATGTTACAGTGGGAAAAGAAATTTGTGTTTAATGTTTCCAACCCTTCTCCCTGGCAGCTATATGTATGCTTTATGGATGATATATTTATAGTTTGAGATGTTTCTGAGGTTGAGGCAGAAGCATTTGTGAATCATTTAAATTCCACGACATCATTTTTAAAATTTACACATTCATATAGTTGTAACAGTATCAGTTACTCAGATGTATTAATCAACAAAGATGTTACTAAGAACTCAGTTGTAAGCAGTATCTATAGGAAACCCACCCCTTCTAATGGGTTTTTGCATTACACCAGTTGTCATCCTGATCATTATAAGAGAAGAATTGTCAAGGAACAATTTGTTAGATTGACGAGGATGGTTTCAGATGACATGGTGTTTGAGGCAGAAGGACACAAGATGTCAGAAATATTTTATTCTAGAAGGTATCCTGAGAATTTAGTCTGTGACATTTATTGTGAGTTTAACAGGAAAACGTATAATGGTGACTTGTTGCCTATTCTTAAGTCAGCACAGTCCCAACCAGCTATATGTGATGGGCCACATAACACAGGTGAATATGTGTGTTCTTTTATCACTGCTTACATACAAGACCATGAGTTGTGTATGGGACCCTCAAAAATAAACCTGGAATATTTGATTATGTTTTGAGGGATTAACAGATTCTTCAGGGGAAAAAAACAAGAGTAGTTTATAGAAAAGGTAAATCTTTAAAAAAGCTTCTGGAAAGTGGTAAACAACCCTGTATACTGACCAATAAAAGTTTTGGTACTTCCAAATGTGGGTTAGGTTGTCAGTGTAAGCATATCTTGGAGAAAGACAAAGTTAAGTTTAATAAGCAGCTTGTACATACATTTTTTTCACTGTATATGTAACTCAGTGGGAATTATACACTCAGCTTTGTGCAAAAATTATGATAATTGCTATATAGGGAAGACCCAACATAAATTTAGAGAGTGGATTTATGAACACATGTTGCACATAAGGAACAAACAAATCAAAAATTCATTATACAAATGTGTAAAAGTACCCCGGTCACATATTTGTATTTTTTGGCATTGACATTATACCCATGGGTCTGAGGGGTGGACCATGGGCTGATTTGATAGAACACAAGGAGGCTTTATGACAATTGAGGCTAAATACCTGTGTTCCACTGGGTCTTAATCAACAGATTTCTATAGCTAGCATTTTAAGACTCGATTCATACAAAGTATAAACAAAGTTTTATATTGTTGATCTATAAGGTCATGTTTATTTACATATTAAGGGTTTTAATTATAATTTAAATATAGTATGTGCAGTACTCATTTAATCAACATAAAAAGCATTATTTTATAGTCACAACGTTTTTTTCAATTTGATTGTTGCTTATTTTTTAAAAATGTATTTTAACAAGACGTGATCACAAGGAGGGATGTTTAAATTGTGTTTTGATGGCTTGATTGGCTTCTGAAGAAGTCTGTGAATTAACTTGATGAAAGCATTTAATCTGTATTTATTTTTAATAAACATTTTTTTACTGGAGTGACCATGCTTTTTTCAAGCTTTGGTGTTTTTTTAGTATCCATTCTAGTGTTTGTCCTCATTGTATTTAAATGATTATAATATGAATATTTTGTTGCCTTGCAAACATATATAAGGTATATAAATCTATTTGATATTCATACTGTAGACACTCTACTGATATCTTGGTTCTATTCTTGTTTTAATCCTGATACTTGCTGTATTCCTTTACTTATTGTAAAACAATGTGTATGTATTGCCTCAGGGCCTGGGTCATAGCTGCTATGGGACTTCAGACCAGTCTACCCACCCGGTTCTCAAAATGAAATAAATAAATAAATAAATAAATAAATAAATTGGATTCAGTTGCTAACAAAAGGCCAACACCATTGACATGTTTTTTGCAAACAGCTTTCCTTCTGACAGTACTGCTATTTTTAACAAAGCTTGTTAATTATAAACAAGTTGTCAACAGATGTACTTAAATCTTGGTCAAAAATATTAAAAGTTAATTTAAACTTATGTAAACCAGTTCAAAGAATAAACTACTGTTGACCAAAACTCAGTTAATAAATTTGTTCACTGAATCTGAATTTTCCCAACTGTTTGGCTGAGATGGTTTCTGATCAGGGGGAGGCTCCAACCCCAATACTGGAAGAAATTCACTACGCCACATAACTTAATAAATGACCTTCTTCAAGGCTGTAGCTCCTCAGTCAGGGTACCATTATTGAGATGGAAGGTGACAGGGTAGAATGGTATTTTGTAAAGTCATGATTCATTCATTCCTTCATTTGCCATGCTTCCTATTTTAAATACTGTTGAGTAAGCGATTATCAAATCAACTATTGTCATGGCTGACAGCAACATATGTGACTACATAGCTGTTGCTTTAGTAATTGATTTGTATTTATCTGTAACAGTATGTGTAACAATAACAGTATCTGTAACAGTAACAGTAGTATGTGTAACATTAACAGTATGTCACAGTAACAGTATCTGTAACAGTAACAGTATGTGTTAACAGTAACAGTAACAGTATGTGTAACAGTAACAGTATTTGTAACAGTAATAGTATGTGTAACAGTAACAGTGTGTGTAACATTAACAGTATGTCACAGTAACAGTATCTGTAACAGTAACAGTATGTGTCAACAGTAACAGTAACAGTATGTGTAACAGTAACAGTATGTGTAACAGTAACAGTATTTGTAACAGTAATAGTATGTGTAACAGTAACAGTGTGTGTAACAGTAACAGTATCTGTAACAGTATTAGTCTTTATCGTTTGGAGTTGGTTGTAGATAATAATCTTTTAGTTTGCTGTCTGAATAAGGTAAAGCAAAACTAAATAAATACAAAATAAATTGTTTTACCTAATGTAGCACCTTAAGATGAGAGGCGTATGCAAAAATAGTATGCAATACAAGGAGCATTTGGGGGGAATAATGTACTATCTAAATGTATTCTGAAGCCCAACAATGTTCTTGACTATTTAATAATAATATCTACCTCGGAAGGTATTATTCTGCTTAGAAAATGGGTTAACTGTATCAGCAGTTTGTATTTATTATAAAAATATATATTTTTTTCTGTTTTGATGTTAAATATTTCCTGCACTGATCATGCAGTTGAACTTCGAATCCCAGAAAGGCAGTTTTTTTTGGTCAACTAGCTGTAGCAGATGCTTGTAAATACTTATTGTAAACACTCAGTCTGTGGAATTCTTGGTAAGATTTAATTTTATTTGTTGTTGCCTACCTCTGGGATTATGACTGAAAACAATGTTTGGGCTGAGTCCTATTACCCAGTTAACAAAGCCAATAAATAAACATCCTTTTAAAAGAATGTATTCAGTTTGAGTTCTACATAATCAAAAATAATAATACAAAATTATGATTGGGTCACATATCATAACCAATTTGTTAATGTACTTGAGAAACAGATCCAAGAAATTCATCTCAAGAGCACTTACAGTTATTCATGATTTCATTCTAGTACAGAGGTATGCCAATTAGAAAGGTGAATTGAAGTTAAACAGCACCTATCTGGTGTTTCAGTTTTCAGACAACGGTGTTACTGTAAATTGTACCCATAGTATTAATAAATATATTTTTTAAGCATTAGAAAAGATGGAGATATTTATTTAGAATTTCTTTAATTTGTGGTTGTGGGGCATTAATTTAGTGCAATAAATGGGTGTTTTCAGAGGAGTATAATGTACCATTTTGAATTCTGAGCAATCAAAACAGTTTTTTTATTTACAAACTTATTTTCTATTAGTTCATAATGTTCTGTGAACTGACATCCTTTTTAACGGAGCAAATCCTTATTGATTAGCAAATTTGTATTTTTACATAAGTGCATGCTGCACTTTTTAGCACCCGTTGCTGGAATGACCATTTTATAATACTAATTAAAAAGCCTCAGGTAATCTATGCTTGCATCTAACTTTGAGTAACATGCCATTATTAAGTATATAAATCCAAATATCACAATCAGCTATCTAGCTCTAATTTCAGCATTGATTTAATATGGAGTGAAACTATAGTATTGGTAGAAATAATCTACTTGTATGGATCAGTAGTTTGATACATGGCTATTGTAGTTTTGTATCCACACAAAGGAAGGAATTGCAATTTTACTTCAACTCCTTGGATGTCATTATTATTAAAAGTTGTTCAGCTTTTCCCGGTTAGTGGTCACCACAGAGGAACTCCGGTCCACTAATGATTGGCAGTAGATTTTGCAGTGCCGAGTTGCCAGCCCGATGCTCAACCTTCAAAGAAGGCACACCCATTCATGCATGCATCTACCTGCATGTCTTTAAATGTCACTCGACCGTGGGGAGGACATGCAAACTCCACACAGAAGGCACTTCAGCCGAGAATCGAATGGGAGAACCTCTTGCTGTGAAGCGACAACACTAACCGCTGCACCACTATGCTAACAAAAAAGTTAAAAATAGTAGACAGGGTGCTGGAGTAGTTGTTGGCCATCTCTGTGAAGTTCAGATGACCCATGAATGACTAGCAACTTGGGAGCCAGAGGTCTGTGTTGTGGACAGAGAGAATGACTCCAGCTAGTGTTCCATAGGAGGTGGGGGGAGAGTAAATGGTGTCAGTTTATGTAACGACTATGGCATCCCCTATAGGAGACTGGAGGGTAAAATTCCTACTGCATTGGCTAGCAGCTGAGGGGAGAGTTGGAGGAAATACACAAGGTAACACTTATGGCAGCATGATGTGATATTAATACAAGGCAACACTTATGGCAGCGTGATGTGATATTAATACAAGGTAACACTTATGGCAGCATGATGTGATATTAATGCAAGGTAACACTTATGGCAATGTGATGTGATATTAATACAAGGTAACACTTATGGCAGCATGATGTGATATTAATACAAGGCAACACTTATGGCAGCGTGATGTGATATTAATACAAGGTAACACTTATGGCAGCATGATGTGATATTAATGCAAGGTAACACTTATGGCAATGTGATGTGATATTAATACAAGGTAACACTTATGGTAGCATGATGTGGTATTAATACAAGGTAACACTTATGGCAACGTGATGTGATATTAATACAAGGTAACACTTATGGCAGCATGATGTGATATTAATGCAAGGTAACACTTATGGCAATGTGATGTGATATTAATACAAGGTAACACTTATGGTAGCATGATGTGATATTAATACAAGGTAACACTTATGGCAACATGATGTGATATTAATACAAGGTAACACTTATGGTAGCATGATGTGGTATTAATACAAGGTAACACTTATGGCAACGTGATGTGATATTAATACAAGGTAACACTTATGGCAGTGTGATGTGATATTAATACAAGGTAACACTTATGGCAGTGTGATGTGATATTAATACAAGGTAACACTTATGGCAGTGTGATGTGATATTAATACAAGGTAACACTTATGGCAGCGTGATGTGATATTAATACAAGGTAACACTTATGGCAGCATTATGTGATATTAATACAAGGTAACACTTATGGCAACATGATGTGATATTAATACAAGGTAACACTTATGGCAGTGTGATGTGATATTAATACAGGGTAACACTTATGGCAGCATGATGTGATATTAATACAAGGTAACACTTATGGCAACGTGATGTGATATTAATACAAGGTAACACTTATGGCAGCATGATGTGATATTAATACAAGGTAACACTTATGGCAGCATGATGTGATATTAATACAAGGTAACACTTATGGCAGCATGATGTGATATTAATACAAGGTATCACTTATGGCAGCATGATGTGATATTAATAGTGCCCTTCCTTAGTTTTTCTGTTTCAGCTTCCACGATGCACTTCCCCTAATAATTAAAACTTCCTTTCGGGTCACCATGTTGCCTTAGCAGTTATGCAGTTTAACAGTAAAGTGGCACTAATGACTTCTTTGCTGAAGAGAATGGCAGGAGATTCAGGCTTGTAGGCTGTGGGTCATTTCTCCATGGGTGAAATTAGTTGGTAGCATATAAATCTGCAGTTCAGCTGCAGAGATGCATGGCTTTGGCAAATTCACTGTAAGCTCTGAGGAGCATATATGCCATGTCCACAGCTAGAATAACTAAGTTCAAGGGAGTGAAAATGTCTATGGCCCCCCAGGACCCTAAGAACAGCAAGCAATAGGCATGCACCCATAGCAGGATGCCCAGTGGACATGTCAGTGGCAAAAAAAATGTAGTGTCCAATGGGCATTGCCTTTACTAATGTGTCAGGGTAAAATCATAGGTGTAGTACTTGGTGTACATTACATACTTATGCAACTACATCTTGTAGAAGAATGCTGTAGCATGGAGGAAGTCCCATACATTGTAGTAGTTACACTTATATTCCAGTGTGCTGTAGGCCTTACTCCCTAGGCATACTGTCTCGCCTTCAGGGAGTAATAGCCACTACCCTGAGCAGGAATTCTCCATGTATCAAATTTTGCTCTCATTGCAGCATGCTAAGAAGTTCATTAAGAGATTTACAGTATGCCAGTGTCAGACATCCACCTGATATTTCACCTCTGTTAGATTAAGAGTGGACAGATGACACACAGTCCTGTCCTGTCCCCCTGCACATGGTTATTCCAGCTGTGGGCAAGACTCTACATAGGTTCATAGATTCATAGATTAGTACTAGGCTAACTGCCATTGTGGGCCATTTTAAGCCTAACCATCTACCCCATGTGAGAATCAAACCCTGCACCTTGTGTTTGCAAGGTAAACACCTTGGTAATCTCCAAGTGTAGTATCTTGCAGTTATTTCTGCACAGCTTTGGGCATGCCATCATTGACTGGCACGCCAAATGGGCAGGTATATCCAGGAAGATGGACAGGCATGCAAATTCGCATGTCACTTTGTGTAAACTGCCAAATATTCATTATCACAGCGAACTCCATCCTATGATAACATACTTTTCAGTGCCCTCAGTGAATTTGTCAAAGCCATGGGCTGTGCTGAATTGCAGTTCAGCCATGTGTCCCCATCTAGTTGCCCCCACAGAAAAATGTCCTGCAACCTACAAGCCCAAATCTAATGACAGGATATTGAGATACTAAAAAATGATCATGGAAGCAGGACGATACAATTTTAGTGGCAGGGCAAGGCAATAAGGATAATAAAATGAAAGCAACAGACAGTAATGCTAAATAGGTTCATTAAGTAAGGTAATATAATGTTACAGTTTTTATGATTATGTGCCTTTAGAATATGGATTACAAAAAAATATCATAAATGCATAAAACAAATGTACAAAAATAATAACTAGTAAAATTATTGTATCTGCAGAAGTAATTATAAGCTGATATAGTGATTAACCCAATAAAACAGGGAATTTAGTCATTACAACAGTTAATTTTAGTACAGTTGAGTCAGATCAAAATTATATCAAGTGGTTTCTGGTCCAGAAATTGTAGTTTATTGGCCGTTTGGGCAGTTTTCCCATCTCTTTCAATTTTATGGTTTAAAAGCCTGTGTTTGTGCTTGTTTCCCACCTTTCCTGTACCTAGTCTAGTCCAGATACAGATTTGCTGTATCCAGGACTGTTTGTAAGCTTCTGAGCCTCCCAAGCCTTTCTATGTTGGAGGGAAGCATTCTACCTTATCAGTGGGAGTGATAAGCACTAGTTAGCATATCTACCACAAGACCCAGGTGCAGATTCTTAGTTTTAGCACTTGAATTTGCTTATTCGTGCTCAGCACTTGTTCAGAACTTGTTATTAGCACTAAATAAGCTACAAATTACTACAGCACTCAACCTTCCTCTTTACCTAGAGGAAAACAGTTTTTGTACTTACTTTCCCCACTTGCTTACAGAAAAACAGCTCTTATACTCACTTTCCTCACTTGTCTAGAGGAAAGTTGTTTTTTTATTCAGGCATGTCCAAGGGTCAGCTCCCAGTGTTCTCTCATGTCTATCTGATGAATCTGGGCATCTTGGGGCAATGTAGCAACTGCCTCATGTACACAGACAACCCTCTCCTCCTACCACCCAACACCACAACCTGTGAGAGATGCACTTATCTAGCCAAACTGGAGGTAAAGCTCTCTCCAACCAAGACTGAACTTGACAGTCAAGAGGAGAAGGTAAACACTTGCACCACACCACACTCATCACATAGTCCCACTAAACCTACACCACCAAAATCCACGCATAGAAACACAAAAACATTCATGGAGGCTCTCAATAATAATCTGCTCAAGCAACAGAGACCTCCAAAGCAGAAACACAGGCAACCTCCACCCCCCCCAACACAACCCAAATGACACATAGCCCACAGACTCAGTGTGCCACTCAACCACAGCCCATAATGCAAAACAACGTACCCAACACACTAGTCATAGGTGACTCTATAGTCAGGCACACTGATGTCCGCTCACCAGGCTAAACAAGGAGAAGGTTACTGTCAGCTGCCTGTTGGGTGCCAGGATCCACCACATAACCCAAGCACTCAGGTCACTCCACAACAAGTACAAATATGACTTAGTCATTGTCCATGTTGGTGTGAATGACCTGAGATGTACCTCCCTGGACTACATGAAAAGAGACATGGAAGAGCTCTCCGATCTTGTAGCCCAGGCAGATATGACCCAAGCCCTGAGTAGCATCCTGCCATCTCCCAGAATGATACTGCAGTACAAGGACAAAATGATTGACTTCAACAATTGGTTAAACTTCTGGTGTCATTCTAAGAGGATCCAGTATCTGTCTGCCCTGACCTACATGGTCGACAGACCGTGATGCTTTGCCAGAGATGGCCTGCACCTGTCACCCCTGGGATTCTGGATACTGGCTAAGGCTCTTGCTGCCCCATAGTGCCTTTTTTAGGCAAGGTTCAAATGACAAATTCACCACCGTAACAGGAACAGGCAAGCAAAAACTGAGAGTAATGCTACTCAATGATAGAAGTCTACATCTCAAAATGCACTCCCTCGAGGCACTCCGTAAAATGGAGAACATTGATGTCTGTGCAGTGACTGAGACCTGGTTCAAGGCTCCAGAGAGCACCTCTGCATTACCAGGCTATAACTCATACCACACTTTCCGGCCACCTAACCTGGACCGGAATACCAAAGGCAGAGGTGTGTCCATTAAGGATATCCACACCTCCAGGCTAGTTGCTCAGCATAATGCATCCGAGGTTATCCAAGTGCAACTAACTCTGGGCAAAACTGCAATCCAAATTGTAGCTTGCTACAGATCCCCCACCATGTCCCATGATTCCCACTCCTCTTTTCCTGATATACTGGAAAATATTAGGGTTCCACTACACACCCTAATAATGGGTGATTTCAACAACCCCACCATTAACTACTCATGTACCAACTCCTTCGCTCAACGCTTTCTGGAATTCATAAATTCCAATGCCCTGGATAAACTTATCTACATTCCCCACCAGGGGCAATAATATCCTAGACCTAGTCATTACCAACATGAGTGACCGGTGTTCCACACCTGAAGTCAACTCCTTGTTGGTCAGATCTGACCATAAGCTAATCACCCTAGATATCCACATCCCGCCCCCACCCCCCATTAAGGAAATCATGGTAAAAAATTTCTCCAAAGCCAACCTCATGCTTCTTAAGACAGAAGTGGTGAACTTCATGACATCCATGCAGATGGACAATACAGTTACGACTGCTGAATCCTACACAGATCTACTCTATAAGCACTTACACGAGTGCATGGATCGTGCTATCCCAAACAGAACCAAGACGCTATCCTCCAAAAAAAGGAAGCCAATCTGGTGGTCCCCTGCCATAAAGAAACTCTACAACAGAGGGAAGGAACTGTTGCAAAAGAGAGTAAAATCCCATGAGTGGAGGAGTTCCCTGGTCAGCCTCAGTAAGAAGCTGAGATCCCTTATAAGATCCTCCAAAGTTAGCTACAAAAACAAAATTGCCACTGATTCTAGGGACAACCACAAAGCATTCTATAGCTATGTCAAGAATCGCAATGGTAACACCCAGATCTGCTCTGTTACAGCACAACGGCATGAAGATTACAGAACCAACTGATATTGCCAACGTCCTGGCACATAGGTTCAGTACTAACTTTACTCCTCTCTCTCCCCCTAAAGGGCCCATATCTACACAGGAAGAATGCAGAGTCCCTGTAATCACAACTATGCAGGTAAAAGCTGCACTCTCTAAAGCCAAAAACACAGCACCCATGGGACCTGACAACATCCCAGGCTGCATTTTACATGAACTTCAGAACAAACTGGCTCCCCACCTATGCACCATGTTCAATCATAGTCTCACATCAGGCTTTGTGCCCACTGAATGGCGCACAGCAACAGTTATCCCGCTCCACAATGGGGGAGCCACCACTGATCCCAGGAACTATCGCTGTATAAGCCTGACGAGCTTGGTCTGTAAGGCCATGGAACTCATAAACAAAGACATTAGTAACCTCCAAACTCTGGACCCCAACCAGTTCGGGTTTGTGAAAGGCAGATCATGCCTCCTGAACCTGATCGACTTCTTTGAGGCAGTCACCAAAGCCGTAGACGAGGGTAAGGTGGTTCACACCGCCTATCTTGACCTCACCAATGCTTTTGACACCATCCCCCATTCTGGAATTATAGCTAAACTCACTAAACTAGGTATAAATCCCTATGTCACAAGATGGGTTGCCAAACGGCTCACTGACAGAACCCACACTGTAAAAGTTGCAGACTCCAAATCTGACTTCAAACCAGTGACAAGTGGAGTACCACAGGGTTCAGTCCTGGGACCTCTCCTGTTTGGTATCTACTTCGCTGAAGTACAGGCTAACACAGAAAGCCTTTGGCTAATGAAGTTCGCAGATGACTGCAAACTAGGAGCCATAGTTGAGTTCCCAAATGATGTGGACAGACTACAGAAGGGCCTCACTGAGACAGATGCCTGGTGTCAGAGCCATGGCCTCAAGCTCAATGCCAAAAAGTGCGCTGTCATCCCCATTGGTAAAAACTCTGTACCCACGAACTACCACATAGGCAGCAGTCTAGTTAATGCTGAATGTGTGATAAGAGACCTGGAGACCCAGGTGGACAGTAGTCTCTCCTTTGATAATCACATCACCACAGTAGTCAGGAAATCCTTCTACGTGGCACAGCTCATCACAAAAGAGCTCTCATCTAGGAAAAAAGAGGTAATTTTTCCCCTCTACTCAACACTCATTAGACCCATTATAGAGAACAATGCCCCTTTTGGAATGTACCTCACAAGACATCTGCAGCAGCTGGAAAGGCCACAGAAGTACTTCACAAAGAGGATTACTGGCCTCAAACAGATGCCTTACACTGACTGGCTCAAAGAACTCCAGCTTTACTCTGTAGCATATCGCCTACACTGAGGTGATCTCTGCCTAACATATAAAGCTATGTCAAACCCAGAGCTGTTGGACATGCTACACCTAAAGAAGTCCCAATCCCTCCAAGCTACATGCTCTAGGGACCTAAACCTTGTCACCACAATAAACAGGACATGCTGGAGGGATAGATTCCTGTCCCAGAGACTTCCCATACTCTGGAACAAGCTACCCATCTATGTCAAGCAAAGTTCCTCATTAGCACTCTTCAGGAAGAATCTTGATAAGTGGATGGGAAATAGGAAATACACCCCGGGGATCACTTCTGTGGCTCTGTTCGACAGGGGCACAGGAAAATAACTTTCTTGGGTGGCGTAAGCCAGGGAACCTTGTTGGCTAGGCTTACTTAGGCCCTTAGGCCGATAGCCTAGTACCTACCTATGAACCGATGAACCTATAAGTGTCTTGGTCAAATTCTTGGAGGGACAAATAGGTTTTCAGGGAATTCTCTGAAGTCAAGACTGAGTTGCAATCATGAAAGTGTAGAGGTAAGGAATACCAAAGAGCTTGGGCTGTAAGTACAGATTGTCTATATCCTGCACACTGAAGCCACACCATAGGAATTTAGCAGATGCTCTCAAGTTATAGGCAGTGGACTTGTGATTGAGTATGGGATTAAGTGGATGGTCAGCACATGGGCCTAGACAGTGTAGGACATTGCAAGTAAATAAATGGATCAGATGCTCTAGTGGATCAAAATCAATGTTGGTCCCTTAGTATAGGAGAGTTAGGATTTCTCTTACTGTAGTTAGTGAAGAGTCATGCTATCAAGTCCTGCTTTAGCTGCAGGTCATCGAGATATCAAACATTAAACCCAGAGTTTTAAGATACTACTGTAAGCAAACTGAGAGGCAATATGAGTATGTACATCAGTAGTAAATATACAGCTGATTTTAGATCTCAGATTTAGGAAAAATTCTTTGGATGGAAGCAATCTGTTTAATAGAATGACAGCAGTTTGTTCAGAAAAGGACAAGTTGCTGTTAGATTTCAGTCCCATACCCTTTGTCTTATCCTCTTCTGGGGGATTGTCATCATCCTGGTCCATATTCAAACAACTGTGCTGCATTATATTGCTTGGGCAATGACTAGGGTACAATACCAAGACCCTGGTCTTGTCTGATTAACCCAGAAGCAATTTGTTGCCATTTATTCCATTATTTCAGGAATATGAATAATTAGCCACAGAGATGGACTCGCAAAACCAGGGATACAAAAAATCTAGAACTGGGTCACATAAGCACACAAGTGAAAGTCCATTGCATACCAAATGAGCTCCACTGGCATATATAAACAAACAGCAATTCTCACAGAATGCTACAAAATGAATCTTATACTAGAAGAGAAAAGCATGACAGTGCTAATTGTTCACTATCTATTCCTTAAAAATCTGGTGTATCATCTTTACACTGCTCCACTGTCTCCATTCCATTCCCAATCAATATGGGATATGGGATATTCCCAAGCAATACAAAATATGGGATATTCCCAGTCAGTATGATGCAAACATGTATATCAAAGACTACAGTTGTCTAAAGGATTACCAGGATAATGCAGACATCTCATCTTTGCCAAGATGTTCACTGAGGTTTCTTTTGGGGATAAACTCTTGGCTAGGCTTGTAAGGGCCCCAGGGCCATTAGCCTAGTAACCTGATATGATCCTATGCTGACCCATCTCCTCCTGAATCCCACATAAAAACCCTCAAAAGACATAACAGTTGATCAAAACACTCTTCAGTTGCAAGGGCACAACCTTTTTGATAATCTTACCAAGAATAGACAGATTAAAAAATGTCTACAAAGTTAGTGATCAATAAAAGATTCAGTGAGAGTTTTTTCTTTTCTTTCTTTTTTTTTCACAGAGTGATTAGCCTCTTTCAAGGAATATAGACAATGTTCTGTATAAATCAAATCTCACTGCAGGCAACAAACAATAAAAATCAATAGAAATATAATAAAACAGATATTGTAACAACAAAAAGAAACAAGCAATTAATTTAGTTAACAGTATGCATAAGATTGATAAAACAGTTGCAGTGATACACTTACCCAGACAACCTTTTTAATGATGTTGGCTATTTTAAGCAAAAGTTTTGGGAAGTGCTGAGGTTCAAAGAAACTCGTGGAGTGCTGGATACAGAGACTGAATAAATATGCAGGAGCAAGTTTAAATTCACCATCAGCTGTAGTTAAAATTTCCTTTAAAAGAGAATCTTCATTCTCAGGCCAATACTGCAGCAGTAACTCTTTACTTTCCATGTAGGCCCTGAAGGCCTCCTGTCGCTCCTGAAGTGAACGTCCACACATTTGGCAACAAAAGACTCCACTAAGTGTTTGAGGAGTTGAGGGTTTGGGCAGCCAAGCAAGTCTGTCTTGGGCAACCCTTGGGTCTTTGTACATGAAAAGAAAATGCTCTCCCATACCCACTAAATCTCCTGGAAGTAGTACAGCTTCACGCAGCAGAATTCCTCCATTATGGGTTACACAGGCCCCTCGAAAGGGACGTACCACCATTTGGTACTGTTTTCCTGGAAGTCTCACTTGTCTGATAACACAGTGTCGGGAAAGGATATCAGGTGCTGTCAAGTATGTGTCAATCCTCTCTTTTTGTCCAGAGGCAGTTTTGCCTCCTTTTCCAAAAATGTGTTTTTTACCAGTCATCACATACACCACAAAATCCTGAAAAAAAAATAGAAAAGCGAACAAATAAAATTAGATTGCTTATGAAAATAAAAAAAAATTATTTCACTGACTGCTTAACAAAACACTGATAATAAAGATCCCAAGGCATAAAGTTCTAGTGTATACCAATCACTGAGCAAATGTGAAATAGATTTCTTCATCAAAACAGTAAGGGTATGTGTTCCTTGTTCAGTTTAAACCTAGCAAGTGAATTTTGGTTCAATACCTTATGTTAAGAATCCTAAACTTAGCAGATCGGTAAGCTAAGTAGAATCCTAAGAGAATGTTACCAGTGAACTGTGGGATCCAGATACACATGTCCTGAAAACGATTCTGCAATGGATCTTGTATAGGATCAGAAAATACTGAAACCTAGCCTATATTCTGTGATCTTAGGTTATGTATTTAGTATTGCATTACAGGATATATTGATCAGAGATATGCATCAATTGCTGGAATTTCATATCTGCTACAATCTATACAATGCTTTATACAACTAGCATTAGACTTTTAATTCCTAGTGTTGGATAATAAAAGATTGTTTAATCATATATGTGGACTACACAGACAGAAGAACTGCACTAAACTTAATGCAAGTAAATGCACAGGATTAGCAGTAAATAGGTACTTGTGTTTAATGGTGCTCCATCAGTGTGAGAGTACAGATGCTGCACTGTGTTCACTATGGAGCTCTGCTGATGCTTCTGATGCAAAATAGAGGTAATGTGGTTCATATTCTGGATCTATAACTTGGAACAAATTTGCAAAGTCATACTGATGAGACAGGTAACTAAGGACGAACCTATGTGAGCAGCGGTTATAAGATACATTTAATCCAATGAGACAGCCTGTACTAAAGCAATATTATTGCCTGGCCATCATTTTCCTTCTTGGGATGCATATAATAGATTTTATACATTCGAATGTCATATAGGTGGTATCATCCAGTGTCCAAATGATTTTCTAATTTTCCTGCTTATTTGATATAGATACAAATTCTATTCAACTAGCATCTTATTTATTTACTTATAATGTTTTACTTCTTTCCCACCTCTCATTAAAAAATTCATGTCTGTCATAATACAAACTTCAGTTATCTGGCTGTTACCTGTTAGAAAGGTTATACCAATCACTCACCAGCTGTTCTCTGAAATGATACGTTTTTATGTCTCATCTGAGCTGTCCAACTCAGCATCCATTCTCACTCTCTTGCATGTATTTGTTTCAAAGATACCCTAATTGACCTTATTTCTTCAGTCTTATAAAATTTAGGCTCTTCCAGTTTTCTTTCATGTTTTTTTTTCCAGACCATGTATCATTCTAGATGCTTTCCTCCAAACTGCCCGTATCCTGTCTATTTCCTAATGATAATGAGGCTTCCAAAACTAAACACAGTATTTCAGAGGAGCTCTCACACTCAATACAGAGAGATAAAAAACAATCCACCTGGAGTATGTAGGGGCCGAGACAAAATGAAGGTATGACATCTGTAGATTGTGTCCCAAAGCTAGAAAACCTGAATTACTAATTCACAGACTAACAGCAAACACAGCAGTGTTTCATCCTTCAGATGAGATATTAAATCGGGATAACATCTCTTTGAGTTGGGGGTAGCTTAAGTGCATCTAAAAGATCTCATGTCACCAGCTGTAAAGAGTAGGGGAATCTCCCTAATGATCTGTTCATAATTTCCCCTAATAG